>NW_027327800.1:0-175524 GCF_047675955.1 Chlorocebus sabaeus | reverse complement strand
GATTCTGTCTGGTCCGTTTTGAGCTGGTCAAAACAGGTTTGAGCTGGTCTGTTCCAGTTTGAGTCCAATTTGAGCCACTCAAAACCGGTTTGAGCCGCTCTGGTCCGGTGTGAGCTGGTCAAATCCTGTTTGAGCCGGTCTGGTGCGGTTTGAGCCGGTTTGAGCCGGTCTGGTCCGGTTTGATCCTGTAGAGCCAGTCTGGGCTTTTGTGAGCTGGTCAAAACCGGTTTGAGCCGGTCTGGTCCGGTTTGATCCGGTTTGATGGGGTCTGGTCCGATTTGAGCAGGTCAAAACCTTTTTCAGCTGGTCTGGTCCGGTTTAAGTCCGGTTTTAGCTGGTCTGATCCGGTTTGAGCATGTTTGAGCCTGTCTGGTCCGTTTTGATCCGATTTGAGCCAGTCTGGTCCGGTGTCAGCTGGTCAAAACCGGTTTGAGCTGGTCTGGTCCGTTTTGATCCGGTTTGAGCCTGTCTGGTCCGGTTTGAGTCGTTCTGGTCCGGTTTGAGTCTGGTTCGAGCCGGATAACACTGGTTTGAGCCGGTCTGGTCCGGTTTGAGTCCGGTTTCAGCCGGTCAACACCGGTTTGAGCCGATCTGGTCCGGATGGAGTCCTGTTTGAGACGGTCTGGTCTGGTTTGAGTGTACTTTGAGCCGGTCATAACCGGTTAGAGTCGGTCTAGTCCGCTTTGAGATGGTCAAAACCAGTTTCAGCCAGTCTGGTCGGGTTTGAGCCGGTCAACACTGGTTTGATCCCTTCTGGTCCGGTTTGAGTCCGGTTTGAGCCGGACAACGCCAGTTTGAGACGGTCTGGTCCGGTTTGAGTGCGCTTTGAGCCGGTCATAACCGGTTAGAGTCGGTCTAGTCCGCTTTGAGACGGTCAAAACCAGTTTCAGCCGGTCAGGTCGGGTTTGAGCCGGTCAACATTGCTTTGATCCGTTCTGGTCCGGTTTGAGTCCGGTTTGAGATGGTCTGGTCCGGTTTGAGCCGGTCAAAACCGGTTTGAGCCGTTCTGGTCCGTATTGAGCCAATCAAAACCAGTTTGAGATGGTCTAAGAGCCGGTCTGGTACGGTTTGATACGGTTTAAGCCGGTGTGATCCGATTTGATCCGGTTGAGTCAGTCTGGTTCGGTTACAGCCGGTCAAAACTGGTCTGAGCCAGTCTGATCCTGTTTTAGCCCGTCTGCTGTGGGTTGACCCGGTCAAAACCGGTTTCAGCCACTCTGGTGTGGTTTGAGCAGGTCAAAACCGGTTTGAGACTGTTTGGTCTGCTTGAAGCCAGTCAAAACCGATTAGAGCCTCTCTGAGCCGGTCTGGTCCGGTTTCATCCGGTCTAATCAGGTCAAAACCGGTTTGAGTAGGTCAAAACCGGTTTTAGCCAATCTGGAGTGGTTTGAGCCGCTCAAAACCGAATTGAGACAATCAAAACCGGTTTGAACCGGTCTGGTCCGTTTTGAGCCGGTCCAAACCGGTTTGAGCCGGTCTGGCCTGGTTTTAGCCGGTCTGGGACGGTCTGGTCCTGTTTAATTCGGTTTCAGCCAGTCTGGCCCTGTCTGGTCCGGTTTGATCCGGTTTGAGCCGGTCTGGTCTGGTTTGAGCCGGTCAAAACCGGTTTGAGCTGGTCTGGTCTGGTTTGAGCCGGTCTGGTCTGGTTTGAGCCAGTCAAAACCGGCTCAGGTCGGTCAAAACCGATTTGAGCCGGTCTGGTCTGGTTTGAACCAGTCAAAACTGGTTTGTGACCCAGTTTTAGGCAGTCTAGGCCGGTCTGATCCGGTTTGATCCGATTTTAGCCGGTCTGGGCCGGTCTGATTCGGTTTGATCCGATCTCATCCGGTCAAAATCGGTTTTAGCCGGTCAAAACGGGTTTGAACTGGTCTGGTCTGGTTAGAGCCGGTCTGGTCTGGTTTGAGCCGGTCAAAACTGGTTCGAGCCTTTAAAAATCGGTTTGAGACGGTTTGGTCTGGTTGAAGCCAGTCAAAACCGATTCGAGCCTGTCTGAGCTGGTCTGGTCCGGTTTGATCCGATCTAATCAGGTCAAAACCGTTTTGAGCCGGTTAAAACAGGTTTTAGCCGGTCTGGAGTAGTTTGAGCCGTTCAAAACCGGTTAGAGCTGGTGAAAACCGGATTGAGCCAGTCAAAACTGGTTTGAACCGGTCTGGACTGGTTTGAGCCGGTCTGGCCCGATTTAAGCCATTCTGGGCTGGTCTGGTCTGGTTTGATCCGGTTTCAGCCGGTCTGGGCCTGCCGGGTCCGGTTTGATCCGGTATGAGCCAGGCTGGTGCGGTTTGATCCGGGGTCATCTGGTCAAAAGCGGTTTGAGCCGGTCTGGTCCGGTTTGAGCCGGTCTGGTCTGGTTTGAGCCAGTCAAAACCGGTTCAGGCCGGTCAAAACCGGTTTGAGCCCGTCTGGTCTGGTATGAGCCTGTAAAAACAGGTTTGTGGCCCGATTTTAGCCGGTCTGGGCCAGTCTGGTTTGGTTTGATCCGGTTTCACCTGGTCTCGGGCAGTCGAGTCTGGTTTGATCCGGTCAAAACCGCTTTGAGCTAGTGAAAACCGGTTTGAGCCGGTCTGGTCTCGTTTGAGCCGGTCTGGACTGGTTTGAGCCGTTCAAAACGGGCTCATGACGGTCCAAACCAGTTTCAGCCGGTCTGGTCTTGTTTGACCTGTTCAAAACCGGTTCGAGCCGGTCAAAACCATGTGAGCCGTTTTGGTCTGGTTGAAACCAGTCTAAACCGATTCGAGCCTGTCTGAGCCGATCTGGTTCGGTTTGATCCGGTCTAATCAGGTCAAAACCGGTTTGAGCCGGTGAATACCGTTTTTAACCGGTCTGGAGTGGTTTGAGCCGGTCAAAACTGGATTGAGCCAGTCAAAACCGGTTTGAACTGGTCTGGTCCTGTTTGAGCTGGTCAAAACCGGTTTGAGCCGGTCTGGCCCGGTTATTGCCGGTCTGGGCCGGTGTAGTCCGGTTTGATCTGGTTTCAGCCGGTCTGGGCCTGTCTGGTCCAGTTTGATCCGGTGTGAGCCGGTCTGGTCTGGTTTGATCCGGTGTCATCCGGTCAAAACCAGTTTGAGCCGGTCTTGTCCAGTTTGAGCCATTCTGGTCTAGTTTGAGCCGGTCAAACCCGGTTTGAGCCGGTCTGGTCTGGTTTGAGCCAGTCAAAACAGGTTTGTGGCCCGGTTTTAGCCGGTCTGGGCCAGTCTGGTCCGGTTTGATCTGGTTTCAGCTGGTCTGGACCAGTCGAGTCCAGTTTGATCTGGTCAAAACCGCTTTCAGCCGGTCAAAACCGGTTTGAGTCGGTCTGGTCTGGTTTGAGCTGGTCAAAACCGGTTTGTGGCCCGGATTTAGCCAGTCTTGCCCGGTCTGGTCCAGTTTGTTCCGGCTTCAGATGTTTTGGGCCGGTCTGGTGCGGTTTCTTCCGGTTTGAGCCGGTCTGGTCCGGTTTTATCCTGTCTCATCCGGTCAAAACTGGTTTGAGCCGGTCTGGTCTGGTTTGAGCCGGTCAAAACCGGTTTGAGCCTGTCTGGTCTGGTTTGAGCCGGTCTGGTCTGGTTTGAGCCAGTCGAAATCTGATTGTGCCAGTTTGGCACGGTTTTAGCCTGTCTGGGCTGGTCTGGTTCGTTTTGAGCCGGTTTGAGCCCGTTTGTGCCGGTCTGGTCTGGTATGATCCGGTTTGAGAAGGTCTGGTCTGGTTTGATCCGGTTTTAGCCTGTCTGGGCCAGTGTGATTCGGTTTGATCTGGTCTCATCCGATCAAAACCGGTTTTAGCCGGTCAAAACCTGTTTCAGCCGGTCTGGTGTGGTTTGAGCAGGTGAAAACCGATTTGAGCCTCTTAAAACGGGTTTGAGCTGGTCTGGTCTGGTTTGAGCCGGTCTGGTCTGGTTTGAGCCGGTCAAAACCGGTTTGAGCTGGTCAAAACGGGTTTGAGATGGTCTGGTCCGGTTTGAGTCTGGTTTGAGGCGGTCAACACCGGTTTGATCCGTCCTGGTCTTGTTTGAGTCCGGTTTCAGCCGGTCTGGTCCGGTTTAAGCCGGTCAAAACCGGTTTGAGTCGTTCTGGTCCGTATTGAGTGGATCAAAACCGGTTTGAGATGGTGTAAGAGCCGGTCCGGTCCAGTTTGATCCAGTTTACGCTGGTCTGGTCCATTTTGATCTGGTTGAGCCGCTCTGGTTTGGTTTGAGCTGGTCAAAACTGGTCTGAGCCAGGCTGGTCCTCTTTTAGCCGGTCTGTTCGGGGTTGACCCGGTCCAAACCGGTTTCAGCCGGTCTCGTCCGGTTTCAGCCGGTCTGTTCGGGTTTGAGCCGGTGAAAACTGGTTTGAGCCGGTCTCGTCTTCTTTGAGTCTGGTTTGATCCGGTCAAAATCGGTTTGTGCTGCTGTGGTCCAATTTGAGCCGGTCCAAACCAGTTTGAGCTGGTCTATTCCGGTTTGAGACCGGTTTTGAACGAGTCTGTTCCGGTTTTAGCCGGTCTGGTAGGGTTAGAGCCGTTAAAAACCGGTTTGAGCCAGTCTGCTCCGATTTCAGACGGTCTGGTCGGGTTTGAGCCAGTGAAAACCGGTTTGAGCCAGTCTGGTCCGTTTTGATCCGGTTTCAGCGGTTCTGGTCCGGTTTGATCCAGTTTGAGCCGGTCTGGTCCGCTTTCTTCTGGTTGAGCCGGTCTGGTCTGGTTTGAGCCGGTCCAAACCGGTTGGAGCCGCTCTCGTCCTCTTTCAGCTGGACTGGTCGGGTTTGAGCCAGTCAAAACGGGTTTGAGAGGGTCTGTTCCGGTTTTAGTCCAGTTTGAGCCCGTCTAAACCGGTTTGAGCTGTTCTGGTCTGGTTTGAGGCCGGTTTGAGCTGGACAACACCAGTTTGAGATGGTCTGGTCAGGTTTGTGTGCGGTTTGAGCCGGTCATAACCGGTTAGAGCCGGTCCAGTGTGCTTTGAGCTGGTCAAAACGGATTTGAGCCGGTCTGGTCCGGTTTTAGCCGGTCTGGACGGGTTTGAGTCAGTCAAAACCGGTTTGAGGCGGTCTCGTCCACTTTCAGCTGATCTGATCGGGTTTGAGCTGGTCAAAACCGGTTTGAGCCGGTGTGGTCCTGTTTGAGTCTGGTTTGAGCTGGTCAAATTCGGTTTGTGCTGCTCTGGTCCGATTTGAGCCGGTCACAACCGGTTTGAGACGGTCTGGTCCGGTTTGATCCGGTTTAAGCCAGTCTTGTCCGGCTTGATTCGTTTGAGCAGGTATGGTCTGGTTTGAGCCGTTCAAAACCGGTTTGAGCCGGTCTGGTCTGGTTTGAGTCCAGGTTGAGCTGGTCAACACCGGTTTGAGCCGGTCTGGTCCAGTTTGACTCAGGTTTGAGCCGGTCAACACCGGTTTGATCCGTTCTTGTCCGTTTTGAGTCCAGTTTGAGATGGTCTGGTCCGGTTTGAGACAGTCAAAACCGGTTTGAGCCGTTCTGGTCTGTATTGAGCGGATCAAAACCGGTTTGAGATGATCTAATAGCTGGTCTGGTATGGTTTGATCCAGTTTAAGCCCGTCTGGTCCCGTTTGATCCGGTTGAGCCGGTCTGGTTCGGTTTGAGCCGGTCGAAGTTGGTCTGAGCCAGTCTGGTCCGGTTTTAGCTGGTCTGGTCGGGGTTGACCCGGTCAAAACAGGTTTGAGCCAGTCTGGTCCTGTTTGAGTCTGGTTTGAGCTGGTCAAAATCGGTTTGTGCAGCTCTGGTCCGATTTGAGCCGGTCAAAACCGGTTGGAGCCGGTCTACTCCGGTTTGAGTCCGAATTGAATGGGTCTGGTCCGGTTTTAGCCGGTCTGGTAGGGTTTGAGCTGCTCAAAACCCGTTGGAGCCTGTCTGTTCCGGTTTCAGACGGTCTGGTCGGGTTTGAGCTGGTCAAAACCGGTTTGTGCCGGTCTGGTCCGATTTGACCCGGTCAAAACTGGTTTGAGGTGGTCTCGTCCCATTTCAGCCGGTCCTATCGGGTTTGAGCTGGTTAAAACCGGTTTGAGCTGGTCTGGTCCGGTTTGATCCGGTTTAAGCCGGTCTGGTCCGGTTTGATCCGGTTGACCTGGTGTGGTCTGGTTTTAGCCGGACAAAACCGATTTGAGCCGCTCTGGTCCAGTTTGAGTTCGGTTTGAGCCGGTCAACACCAGTTTGAGACAATCTGGTCTGGTTTGAGTTCCGTTTGAGCAGGTCATAACCAGTTTGAACCGGTCTGGCCTGCTTTGAGCCGTTCAAAACCGGTTTGAGCAGGTCTGGTCCGGTTTGATCCAGTTTGCGCCTGTCTGGTCCATTTTGAGCCGGTGAAACCCGGTTTGAATCGGTCTGCTCTTGTTTGAGCCGGTCAAAACCGTTTTCAGCCGTTTGAGTCCAGTTTGAGCCGGTCTGGTCCGGTTTGAGCTGGTTTGAGCTTGTCTGGTCCGGTTTGAGTCCGGTTTGAGCTGGTCAAATCCGGTTTGAGCCGGTAAGGTCCGTATTGAGCCGGTCAAAACGAGTTTGATCCGCCTTAATCCGATCTGATCCGGTTTGAGCCGATTGAGCCTGTCTGGTCTGGTTTGAGCCGGTCGAAACCGGTTTGAGCCGGTCTAGTCCAGTTTCAGTCCGGTTTGAGCCAGTCTGGTCCAGTTTCAGTCCGGTTTGAACCGGTGAAAACCGGATTGAGCCGATCTGGTCCGGATTAATCCGGTTTGAGCTGGTCTGGTCTGGTTTGAGCTGGTCAAAACCGGTTTTAGCTAGTCTGGTCCGGTTTGAGTCCAGTTTGAGCCGGTCAACACCGGTTTGAGCCGGTATAGTCCGGTTTGAGTCCAGTTTGAACCGGTCAACACCGGCTTGAGCCGGTCTGCTCCGGTTTGAGTCGGGTTTGAGACGGTCCAAACCGGTTTGAGCTGGTCTAAGAGCCGGTCTGGTACGGTTTGATACGGTTTAAGTGGGTCTGGTTCGGTTTGAGCTCGTCAAACCCGGTTTGAGCCGATCTGGTCCAGTTTGATCACCTGAGTGTGCACTCCCCTGAGTGAGCACCACCTGAGTGGGCACTCCACTTTGTGAGCGCCTCCCTGAGTGTGCACACCCCTGAGTGTGCACTCGTCTGAGTGAGGACTCCCCTGAGTGTGTTCTCCCCTGAATGAGCACTCCCCTGAGTGTGCACTCCTCTGAGTTCGTACTCTCCTGAGTGAGGACTCCCCTGAGTGTGCACTCCCCTGAGTTTGTGCTACCCTGAGATTTCACTCCCCTGAGTTCGCGCTTTTTTGAGTGAGTACTACCCTGAGCGTGCACTCCCCTGAGTGTATGCTCACCTGAGTGTGCACTCCGCTGAATGTGCGCTTCCCTGAGTGAGCACTCCCCTGTGTGAGCACTCCCATGAGTGTGCGCTCCCCTGAGTGTGCTCTCCCCAGTGTGTTCGCTCCCCTGAGTGAGCTCTCCCCTGAGTGTGAACTCCCCTGGGTGTGCACTCACCTGGGTGAGGACACCCCTGTGTGTGCACTCCCCTGAGTGTGAACTCACCTGAGTGTGGACTCCCCTGAGTGTGCACTCCACTGATTGAGCACTCCCCTGAGTTTACACTCCCCTGAGTTTGCGCTCCCTTGAGATTGTGCTACCCTGAGTGAGCGCTCACCTAAGTGCGCGCTCCCCTGAGTGTGAACTCACCTGGGTGAAGACACCCCTGAGTGTGCACTCCCCTGAGTGTGAACTCGCCTGAGTGAGGCTCCCCTGAGTCTGCACTCCCCTGAGTGAGCGCTCTCCTGAGGGGGCACTCGCTTGAGTGATGACTTTTTTGCGTGAGCCCTCCCCTGAGTGTGCACTCTTCTGAGTTTGCACTCTCCTGAGTGAGGACTTCCCGGAGGGAGCACTCCCCTGAGTGTGCACTCCCCTGAGTGAGCACTCCCCTGAGTGTGCACTCCCCTGAGTGTGCACTCGCCTGGGTGAAGACACCCCTGAGTGTGCACTCCCCTGAGTGTTCACTCTTCAGGGTGTGCACTCCCCTGAGTGTGCGCTCCCCTGAGTGTGCACTCCCGTGAGTGAGCGCTCCCCTGAGTGCACATTCCCCTAAGTCGCACTCATGTGTGTGAAGACACCCCTGAGTGTGAACGCCCCTGAGTGTTCCCTCCCCAGGGTGTGCACTCCCCTCAGTGTGTGCTCCCCTGAGTGTGCACTCTGCTGAGTAAGCGCTCCCTTGAGTGTGCACTCCCATGAGTGTGGACTCGCCTGGGTGAAGAGACCCCTGAGTGTGCAATCCCCTGAGTGTTCACTCCCCAGGGTGTGCACTCCCCTGAGTGAGTGCTCTCTTGAGTGTGCACTCCTCTGAGTTTGCACTCTTCTGAGTGAGGACTCCCCTGAATGTTCCCTCCCCTGAGTGTGCGCTCCCCTGAGTGTGCACTCCCCTGAGTGTGCACTCCCCTGATTGAGGACTCCACTGAGTGCGCACTATCCTGAGTGTGCACTCCCATGAGTGAGCGCTCTCCTGAGTGTGCACTCGCCTGTGTGAGGACTCCCCTGAGTGTGCACTCCCCTGAGTGTGTGCTCACTTTAGTGGAAACTCTCCAGTGTGAGTGCACCCCTGAGTGTGCACTCCCCTGAATGTGCACTCACCTGAGTGAAGACTCCCCTTCATGTGCAGTCCCCTGAATGAGCACTCCACTGAGTGTGCACTCCTCTGAGTTTGTACTCTCCTGAGTGAGGACTCCCCTGAGTGTGCACTCCCCTGAGTTTGTGCTCCCTTGAGTGTGCGCTCCCCTGAGTGTACACTCCCCTGAGTGAGCGCTCCCCTGAGTGCACACTACCCTGAGTGAGCGCTCCCCTGAGTGAGGACTCTCCTGAATGTGCACTCGCCTGAGTGAGGACTCCCCTGAGTGTGCACTCGCCGAGTGTGCACTCCTCTGAGTTCGCACTCTCCTGAGTGAGGTCTACCCTGTGTGTGCACTCCTCTGAGTTCACCCTCTCCTGAGTGAGGACTCCCCTGAGTGTGCCCTCTCCTTAGTGTGCGCTCCTCTGAGATTGCGCTCCCCTGAGTGTGCGCTCGCCTGAGTGAGCACTTCCCTGAGTGCAAACTCCCCTGTGTGTGCACTTCGCTGGGTGAGGACACCCCTTAGTGTGCACTCCCCTGAGTGTGAAATCGCCTGAGGACTCCCCTGAGTGTGCACTCCACTGAATGAGCACATCGCTGAGTGTACACTCCCCTGAGTGTGCTCTCCCCTGAGTGTGCACTCCCCTGAGTGTGCGCTCCTCTAAGTGCGCACTCCCCTGAGTGTGAACTCGCCTGGGTGAAGACACCCCTGAGTGTGAACTCCCCTGAGTGTGAACTCGCCTAAGTGAGGCTCCCCTGAGTGTGCCCTCCCCTGAGTGTGCACTTTCCTGAGTGTGTGCTGCCCTGAGTGTGCGCTCCCCTGAGTGAGCGCTCCCCAGTGTGTGCACACCCTGAGTGTGCACTTGCCTGAGTGAGGACTCCATTGAGTGCACACTATGCTGAGTGTGCACTCCCCTGAGTGAGCGCTCCCCTGAGTGTGCACCGCTTTGAGCCAGTCTGGCCCGGTTTGATTCTGGTTTGAGCCGGTCAACAATGGTTTGAGCCGCTCTGCTCCGGTTTGAGTCCAGTTTCAGCTGGTCAAAGCCGGTTTGTGCCGGTCTGGTCCGATTTGAGCCGGTCAAAACAGGTTTGAGTTGGTCTAAGAGCCGGTCTGGTTCGGTTTGATCAGGTTTGAGCCTGTCTGGTCCGGTTTCAGGAGGTCAGGTCCGGTTTGAGCCATTCTGTTCTGGTTTGAGTCCGGTTTGAGCCAGTAAAAATTGGTTTGAGCCAGTCTGGCCCGGTTTGAGCTGGTCAAATCCTGTTTGAGACGGTCTGGTCCGGTTTGTGCCGGTTTGAGCCGGTCTGGTCCGGCTTTAGCCTGTCTGGATGGGTTTGAGTCGGTCAAAAGCGGTTTGAGGCGGTGTCATCCAGTTTCAGCCGGTCTGGTCCGGTTTGAGCCGGTCAAAACCGGTTTGAGCCGGTGTGGTCCTGTTTGAGTCTGGTTTGAGCTGGTCAAATTCGGTTTGTGCTGCTCTGGTCCGATTTGAGCCGGTCACAAACGGTTTGAGCCGGTCTGGTCCAGTTTGATCGGGTTTGAACTGGTCTGGTCCAGTTTGTGACGGTTAAAACCGGTTTATCTGATTTAAGCCGGTCTGGTCCGGTTTGATCCTGTTGAGCCGGTCTGGTCTGGTTTGAGATGGTCAAACCCGGTTTGAGCCGTTCTTTTCCTGTTTGAGTCCTATTTGAGCCGTTTAAAACAGGTTTGACCTGGTCTGGTCCTGTTTGAGTCCGGTTTGAGTCAATCAAAACCGGATTGAGGCTGTCTGGACCGGTTTGCGCTGGTCAAAAGCGGTTTGTGACCGGTTTGAGCCCGTCTGGTCCGGTTTGAGCTGGTCTGGTCCGGTTTGATCCGTTTGAGCCTGTATGATATGGTTTGAGCCGGTTAAAACCAGTTTGAGCCGATCGGGTCCGGTTTGAGTCTTGTTTGAGCCAGTCTAAACTGGTTTGAGCCGGTCTGGTCCGGTTTGAGTGCGGTTTGAGCCGGACAACACCAGTTTGAGACTCTCTGGTCAGGTTTGAGTGTGGTTTACGCCTGTCATAACCGGTTAGAGCCGATCTAGTCCGCTTTGAGCCGGTCAAAACGGATTTGAGCTGGTCTGGTCCTGTTTTAGCCGGCCCGGACAGCTTTGAGTTGGTCAAAACCGGTTTGAGGCGGTCTCGTCCAGTTTCAGCCCGTCTGGTCGGGTTTGAGCCGGTCAAAACCGGTTTGAGCCGGTGTGGTCCTGTTTGAGTCTGGTTTGAACTAGTCAAATTCGGTTTGTGCTGCTCTCGTCCGATTTGAGCCGGTCAAAACCAGTTTGAGCCTGTCTGGTCCGGTTTCATGCGGTTTAAGCCGGTCTGCTCCGGTTTGAATCGTTTGAGCCGGTATGGTCTGGTTTGAGCCGTTCAAAACCGGTTTGAGCCTGTCTGGTCCGGTTTGAGTCCAGTTTGAGCCGGTTTGGTCCTTTCCGGTTTGAGCTGATCAAAACCGATTTGAGCCGGTCTAGTCCGGTTTGATTCCTGTTTGAGCCAGTCAACAACGGTTTGAGCCGGTCTGCTCCGGTTTGAGTCCAGTTTCAGCCAATTAAAACCTGTTTGTGCCGGTCTGGTACGATTTGAGCCGGTCAACCCAAGTTTGAGCCGGTCTGGTCCGGTTTGATCCCGTTAAAGCTGGTCTGGTTCCTGTTTGATCCGGTAGAGCCGGTCTGGGCTTTTGTGAGCTGGTCAAAACCGGTTTGAGCCGGTCTGGTCCGGCTTGATCCGGTTTGAGCCTGTCTGGTCCGGTTTGAGACGTTCTGGTCCGGTTTGAGTCTGGTTCGAGCCGGACCACACCGGTTTGAGCCCGTCTGGTCAGGTTTGAGCCGGTCAACACCAGTTGGAGCTGATCTGGTCCGGTTGGAGTCCCGTTTCAGAAGGTCTGGTCCGGTTTGAGCCGGTCAAAACCGGTTTGAGCCGTTCTGGTCTGTATTGAGCGGATCAAAACCGGTTTGAGACGGTCTAAGAGCCGGTCTGTTCAGGTTTGATCCGGTTTAAGCTGGTCTGGTACGGTTTGATACGGTTGAGCCAGTCTGGTTCGGTTTGAGCCGGTCAACACTGGTCTGAGCCAGTCTGGTCCGGTTTTAGCCAGTCTGGTTGGGGCTGTCCCGGTCCAAACCGGTTTCAGCCAGTCTCGTCCGGTTTCAGCCAGTCTGGTCAGGTTTGAGCAGGTGAAAACCGGTTTGAGCCGGTCTGGTCCTGCTTGAGTCTGCTTTGAGCTGGTCAAAATCGGTTTGTGCTGCTCTGGTCCGATTTGAGCCGGCCAAAACCGGTTTGAGCCGGTCTATTCCGGTTTGAGTCCAGTTTGAATGGGTCTGGTCTGGTTTTAGCCAGTCTGGTAGCGTTTGAGCCGGTCAAAACGGATTTGAGCCTGTCTGGTCCGGTTTCAGATGGTCTGGTCGGGTTTGAGCCGGTCAAAACCGGTTTGTGCCGGTCGGGTCCGGTTTGAGTCCAGTTTGAGCTGGTCAAAACTGGTTTGAGCCCATCTGGTCCCGTTTGATCCGGTTTGAGCGGTTCTGGTCCAGTTTGACCCGGTTTGAGACGGTCTGGTCCGCTTTGATCTGGTTGAGCCAGTCTGGTCTGGTTTGAGCTGGTCCAAACCGGTTTGAGCCGGTCTCGTCCGGTTTGAGCCGGTCTGGTCTGGTTTGAGCCGGTCAAAACAGGTTTGAGACGGTCTGGTCCGGTTTCAGTCTGGTTTGAGCCGGTCAAAACCGGTTTGAGCCGGTCTGGTCCTGTTTGAGTCCGGTTTGAGCTGGACAACACCAGTTTGAGACGGTCTGGTCTGGTTTGAGTGCGGTTTCAGCCGGTCATAACCGGTTAGAGCCGGTCTAGTACGCTTGGAGCCAGTCAAAACCGGTTTGAGCCGGTATGGTCCGGTTTTAGCCGGTCTGGACGGGTTTGAGTCGGTCAAAACCGGTTTGAGGCGGTCTCGTCCAGTTTCAGCCGGTCTGGTTGGGTTTGAGCTGCTCAAAACCGGTTTGAGCCGGTGTGGTCCTGTTTGAGTCTGGTTTGAGCTGGTCAAATTCGGTTTGTACTGCTCTGGTCCGATTTGAGCCGGTCAAAATCGGTTTGTGCTGCTCTGGTCCGATTTGAGCCGGTCAAAACCGGTTTGAGCTGGTCTATTCCGGTTTGAGTCCGGTTTGAACGGGTCTGGTCTGGTTTTAGCCGGTCTGGTAGGGTTTGAGCAGGTCAAAACGGATTTGAGCCTGTCTGGTCTAGTTTCAGATGGTCTGGTCGGGTTTGAGCCGGTCAAAACCGGTTTGTGCTGGTCGGGTCCGGTTTGAGTCCGGTTTGAGCCGGTCAAAACTGGTTTGAGCCGGTCTGGTCCCGTTTGATCCAGTTTGGGCGGTTCTGGTCCAGTTTGACCCAGTTTGAGATGGTCTGGTCCGCTTTGATCTGGTTGAGCCAGTCTGGTCTGGTTTGAGCCGGTCCAAACCGGTTTGAGCTGGTCTCGTCCGGTTTCAGCCGGTCTTGTCTGGTTTGAGCCGGTAAAAACGGGTTTGAGACGGTCTGATCCGGTTTCAGTCTGGTTTGAGCCGGTCAAAACCGGTTTGAGCCGGTCTGGTCCTGTTTGAGTCCGGTTTGAGCTGGACAACACCAGTTTGAGACGGTCTGGTCTGGTTTGAGTGCGGTTTGAGCCAGTCATAACCGGTTAGAGCCGGTCTAGTATGCTTTGAGCCAGTCAAAACCGGTTTGAGCCGGTCTGGTCCGGTTTTAGCCGGTCTGCACGGGTTTGAGTC
The DNA here is from genome assembly GCF_047675955.1 of Chlorocebus sabaeus. Classification (NCBI taxonomy): domain Eukaryota; kingdom Metazoa; phylum Chordata; class Mammalia; order Primates; family Cercopithecidae; genus Chlorocebus; species Chlorocebus sabaeus. Next base: position 162,245 of record NW_027327800.1, on the reverse strand, counting down.
GGTCAAAACCGGTTTGAGGCGGTCTCGTCCAGTTTCAGCCGGTCTGGTTGGGTTTGAGCCAGTCAAAATCGGTTTGAGCTGGTGTGGTCCTGTTTGAGTCTCGTTTGAGCTGGTCAAATTCGGTTTGTGCTGCTCTGGTCCGATTTGAGCCGGTCAAAACCGGTTTGAGCCGGTCTGGTCCAGTTTGATCAGGTTTGAACCGGTCTGGTCCGGTTTGATTCGGTTGACCCGGTCTGGTCTGGTTTGAACCGTTCAAAACCGGTTTGAGCCGGTGTGGTCCTGATTGAGTCCGGTATGAGCTGGTCAAAACCGGTTTGAGCCGGTCTGGTCCAGTTTGTGTCAGGTCCAGTTTGTGTCTGGTCCGGTTTGAGCCGTTCTTGTCCGGTTTGAGTCTGGTTCGAGTCTGTCAACACCGGTTTGAGCCAGTCTGGTTCGGTTTGAGTCCAGTTTGAGCCGGTCAACACCGGTTTGAGCCGGTGTGGTCCAGTGTAAGTCCTATTTGAGCCGGTCAAAACCGGTTGGAGCCGGTCTGGTCCGGTTTGAGCCGGTCTAAGGATCGGTCTGGTCCGGTTTCAGTTTGAGCCGGTCTGGTGCGGTTTGAGCCGTTCTGGTCCGGGTTGAGTCCGGTTTGAGCCGGTCAAACACTGTTTGAGCCAGTCTGGTTCGGTTTAAGCCAGTCTGGTCGGGTTTGAGCCGGTCAACCCTGGTTTGAGCCAGTCTGGTCCGGTTTGATTCGGTTAAAGCTGGTCTGGTCCGGTTTGAATCCGGTTTCAGCAGGTCTGGACGGGTTTGAGCCTGTTTGAGCCTGTCTGGTCCGGTTTGATCCGATTTGAGATGGTCTGGCCCGGTTTAAGCTGGTCAAAACCGGTTGGAGATGGTGTGGTCCGTTTTGATCCGGTTTGAGCCTGTCTGGTCCGGTTTGAGTCGTTCTGGTCCGGTTTGAGTCTGGTTCGAGCCAATAAACACCGGTGTGAGCCGGTCTGGTCCTGTTTGAGTCAGGTTTGCGCCGGTCAACACCAGTTTGAGCCGGTCTGGTCCAGTTTGAGTCCGATTTGAGCCTGTCCAAACCGATTGGAGCCGGTCTGGTCCGGTTTGAGCCGGTCTAAGAGCCGGTCTGCTACGGTTTGATTTGGTTTGATCCGGTCTGGACCAGTTTGAGCCAATCTAACCCGGTTTGAGCCGTTCTGGTCCCGTTTGAGTCCAGTTTGAGCCGGTCAAACCATATTTTAGCCAGTCTGGTCTGGTTTAAGCCAGTCTGGTCGGGTTTGAGCCGGTCAACCCCGGTTTGAGCCGGTCTGGTCCAGTTTGATCCGATTAAAGCCGGTCAGATCCGGTTTGACCCGGTAGAGCCGGTCTGGGCTTTTGTGAGCTGGTCAAAACTGGTTTGAGCCGGTCTGGTCCGGTTTGATCCGGTTTGATGGGGTCTGGTCCGATTTGAGCCGGTCAAAACCGTTTTCAGCTGTTCTGGTCTGGTTTAAGTTCGGTTTTAGCTGATCTGATCCGGTTTGAGCCTCTTTGAGCCTGTCTGGTCGGTTTTGATCCGATTTGAGGCGGTCTGGTCCGATTTCAGCTGGTCCAAACCGGTTTGAGGCGGTCTGGTCCGTTTTGATACCTTTTGAGCCTGTCTGGTCCGGTTTGAGACGTTCTGGTCCGTTTTGATATGGTTTGAGCCTGTCTGGTCCAGTTTGGGACGTTCTGGTCCGGTTTGAGTCTGGTTCGAGCCGGACAACACCGGTTTGAGCCTGTCTGGTCCGGTTTGAGTCCAGTTTGAGCCGGTCAACACCGGTTTGAGCCGATCTGGTCCGGTTGGAGTCCCGTTTCAGACGGTCTGGTCCGGTTTGAGCTGGTCAAAACCGGTTTGAGCCGTTCTGGTCCGTATTGAGCGGATCAAAACTGGTTTGAGACGGTCTAAGAGCCGGTCCGGTCTGGTGTGATCCGGTTTAAGATGGTCTGGTCCGGTTTGATCCAATTGAGCCAGTCTGGTTCAGTTTGAGCTGGTCAAAACTGGTCTGAGACAGTCTGGTCCGGTTTTAGACGGTCTGGTCGGGGTTAACCCGTTCCAAACTGGTTTCCTCCGGTCTCGTCTGGTTTCAGCCGGTCTGGTCGGGTTTGAGCAGGTGAAAACCGGTTTGAGCCGGTCTGGTCCTGCTTGAGTCTGGTTTGAGCCGGTCAAAACCGGTTTGTGCTACTCTGGTCCGATTTTAGACGGTCAAAACCGGTTTGAGCCGGTCTATTCCAGTTTGAGTCCGGTTTGAACGGGTCTGGTTCGATTTTAGCCGGTCTGGTAGGGTTTGAACCAGTCAAAACGGGTTTGAGCCTGTCTGGTCCGGTTTCAGACGGTCTGGTCGGGTTTGAGCCGGTCAAAACCGGTTTGAGGCGGTCTCATCCCAATTCAGCCGGTCTGGTCGAGTTTGAGCCGGTGAAAACTGGTTTGAGCCGGTCTGGTCCGGTTTGATCCAGTTTCAGCAGTTCTGGTCCGGTTTGAACCGGTTTGAGCCGGTCTGTTCCGCTTTGATCTGGTTGAGCCAGTCTTGTCTGTTTTGAGCCGGTCCAAAGCGGTTTGAGCAGGTCTCATCCAGTTTCAGCAGGTCTGGTCGGGTTTGAGCCGGTCAAAACGGGTTTGAAGCGGTCTGGTCCGGTTTTAGTCCAGTTTGAGCCTGTCAAAACCGGTTTGAGTCGGTCTGGTCCGGTTTGAGTCCAGTTTGAGCCAGACAACAACAGTTTGAGAGGGTCTGGTCCGGTTTGAGTGCGGTTTGAGCCGGTCATAACCGCTAGAGCCGGTCTAGTCCGCTTTGAGCTGGTGAAAACCGGTTTGAGCCAGTCTGGTCCGGTTTTAGCCGGTCTGGACGGGTTTGAGTCGGTCAAAACCGGTTTGAGGCAGTCTTGTCCAGTTTCAGCCGGTCTGGTTGGGTTTGAGCCGGTCAAAACCGGTTTGAGCCGGTGTGGTCCTGTTTGAGTCTGGTTTAAGCTGGTCAAATTCGGTTTGTGTTGCTCTCGTCCGATTTGAGCCGGTCAAAACCGGTTTGAGCTGGTCTGGTCCGGTTTGATCCGGTTTAACCCAGTCTGGTCCAGTTTGATTCGTTTGAGCTGGTATGGTCTGGTTTGAGCCGTTCAAAACCGGTATGAGCCGGTCTGGTTGGGATTGAGTCCGGTTTTTGCTGGTCAACACCGGTTTGAGCCGGTCTGGTCCAGTTTGAGTCAGGTTTGAGCCGGTCAACACAGGTTTGATCCGTTCTGCTCCGGTTAGAATCTGGTTTGAGCCGAACTTGTCCAGTTTGAGCCGGTCAAAACATGTTTGAGCTGGTCTAAGAGCCGGTCTGGTCCATTTTGATCCTGTTTGAGCCTCTCTGCTTCGGTTTGAGCCAGTCAAACCCTGTTTAAGCCGGTCTGGTCCGGTTTGTGCCGGTGTGAGCCGGTCTGGTCCGATTTGATCCGGTTGGGCCGGTCGGTTCTGGTTTGAGCCGCTCAAAACTGGTTTGAGCCGGTCTGGTCCGTTTTGATCCCCTGAGTGTGCACTCCCCTGAGTGAGCACTCACCTGAGTGGGCACTCCGCTTTGTGAGCGCCTCCCTGAGTGTGCATTCCCCTGAGTGTGCACTCGTCTGAGTGAGCACACCCCTGAGTGTGTACTCCCATGAATGAGCACTCCCCTGAGTGTGCACTCCTCTGAGTTCGCACTCAACTGAGTGAGGACTCCCCTGGGTGTGCACTCCCCTGAGTGTGTGCTACCCTGAGATTTCGCTCCCCTGAGTTTGCACTCTTTTGAGTGAGGACTCCCGTGAGTGTGCACTCCCCTGTGTGTATGCTCACCTGAGCGTGCACTCCGCTGAGTGTGCGCTCTCCTGAGTGAGCACTCCCCTGTGTGTGCACTCCCATGAGTGTGCGCTCCACTGTGTGTGCTCTCCCCAGTGTGTTCGCTGCCCTGAGTGAGCGCTCCCCTGAGTGCGAACTCCCCTGAGTGTGCACTAGCCTGGGTGAGGACTCCCCTGAGTGTGCACTCGCCTGGATGAGGACTCCCCTGAGTGTGCACTCCCCTGATTGTGAACTCGCCTGAGTTTGGCCTCCCCTGAGTGTGCACTCCACTGATTGAGCACTCCCCTAAGTTTACACTCCCCTGAGTTTGTGCTCCCTTGAGATTGCGCTATACTGAGTGTGAACTACCCTGAGTGGGCGCTCCCCTGAGTGCGCACTAACCTGAGTGTGCACTCGCCTGGGTGAGGACACCCCTGAGTGTGCACTCCCCTGAGTGTGAACTCGCCTGTGTGTGCACTCCTCTTAGTTTGCACTCCTCTGAGTGAGGACTCCCCTGAGTGTGCACCCCCCAGTGTGTGCACTCCCCTGAGTGTGCGGTCCCCTGAGTGTGCACACCCCTGAGTGAGCGCTCCGCTGAGGGTGCACTCCCCTGAGCGTGTGCACACCTGAGTAAGGACTACTCTAAGTGGACACTCCCCTGAGTGTGAACTCACCTGAGTGAGGACTCACCAGAGTGAGCGCTCTCCTGAGGGGGTACTCGTCTGAGTGATGACTCCCCTGAGTGTGCACTCCACTGATTGAGCACTCCCCTAAGTTTACACTCCCCTGAGTTTGTGCTCCCTTGAGATTGCGCTATCCTGAGTGTGAACTCCCCTGAGTGAGCGCTCCCCTGAGTGCGCACTAACCTGAGTGTGCACTCGCCTGGGTGAGGACACCCCTGAGTGTGCACTCCCCTGAGTGTGAACTCGCCTGTGTGTGCACTCCTCTTAGTTTGCACTCCTCTGAGTGAGGACTCCCCTGAGTGTGCACCCCCCAGTGTGTGCACTCCCCTGAGTGTGCGGTCCCCTGAGTGTGCACACCCCTGAGTGAGCGCTCCGCTGAGGGTGCACTCCCCTGAGCGTGTGCACACCTGAGTAAGGACTACTCTAAGTGGACACTCCCCTGAGTGTGAACTCACCTGAGTGAGGACTCACCAGAGTGAGCGCTCTCCTGAGGGGGTACTCGTCTGAGTGATGACTCCCCTGAGTGTGCACTCCCCTGAATGAGCACTCCCCTGAGTGAGTGCTCCCCTGAGTGTGCACTCCCCTGAGTGTGCGCTCACCTGAGTAAGGACTACTCTGAGTCGGCACTCCCCTGAATGTGCGCTCGCCTTTGTGAGGACTCCCCTGAGTGTGCACTCCCCTGAGGGAGGACTCCCCTGAGTGTGCACTCCCCTGAGTGTGCACTCTCCTGAGGGAGGACTCCCCTGAGTGTGCACTCCCCTGAGTGAACACTCCCCTGAGTGTGCACTCCTCTTAGTTCGCACCCTCCTGAGTGAGGACTCCACTGAGTGTGCACTCCCCTGAGTGTGCACTCCTTTTAGTGTGCACTCCCCTGAGTGAGCGCTCCCCTGAGTGTGCTCTCACCTGAGAGTGCACTCGCCTGAGTGAGGACTACTCTGTGTGTGCACTCCCCTGAGTGTGGACTCGCCTGAGTGAGGGCTCCACTGAGTGTGCTCTTCCATGTGTGAGCGCTCACCTCAGTGGCCACTCCCCTGTGTGAGCGCTCCCCTGAGTGTGCACTCCCCTGTGTGTGCACTCCCTTGAGTGAGGACTCCCCTGAGTGTGCACTCCCCTAAATGAGCACTCCCCTTCGTGTACACTCCCCTGAGTAAGCCAGTGAAACCCGTTTTGAGCCAGTCTGATCCGGTTTAAGCCGGACTGGTCGGGTCTGAGCTGGTCAATGCTGGTTTGAGGCGGTCTGTTCCAGTTTGATCCGGTTTAAGCCGGTATGGTCCGGTGTGATCCGGTTGAGCCGGTCTGGTCCGGTTTGAGCCGGTCAAAACCGGTTTTAGCCGGTCTGGTCCGGTTTGATCCGGTTTGAGTCAGTCTGCCCCGGTTTGATCTGGTGTGAGCCGGTCAATATCGGTTTGAGTCCGGTTTGAGCCGGACAGAATCGGATTTAGCGGGTCTACATGGTCTGGTCCGGATTGATCCCTTTTGAGCCGGTTTCGTCTGGTTTGATTCGATTTTAGTCCGTGTGGTCCAGTTTGAGCCGGTTTGAGCCAGTGTGGTCCGGATTGAGTCCAATTTGAGCCGGTCAAAACCGGTTTGAGCTGTTCTGCTCCAGTTTGACTTGGTCAAAACCGGTTTGAGATGGTCTGGTCCGGTTTGAGTCCAGCCTGAACAGGTCAAAACCGGTTTGAGCCGCTCTGATACGGTTTGATCGGGTTTGAGTCGGTGTGGTCCGGTTTGAGCTGGTCTGGTCTGGTTTGAGCCGGTCAAAACAGGCTCAGGCCGGTCAAAATCGGTTTCAGCCAGTCTGGTCTGGTTTCAGCCGGTCAAAACAGATTTGTGGCCTGGTTTTAGCCTGTCTGGGCCGGTCTGGTCCGGTTTGATCCGGTTTCAGCCGGTCTGGGCCGGTCGAGTCCGGTTTGATCTGGTCAAAACCGCTTTGAGCCGGTCAAAACCGGTTTGAGTCTGTCTGGTCTGGTTTGAGCCAGTCAAAACCGGTTTGGGCCGTTCTGGCCCAGTTTAAGCCGGTCTGGGCCGGTCTGGTCCAGTTTTATCCGTTTTCAGCCTGTCCGGGCCTGTCTGGTCCGGTTTGATCTGGTGTCATCTGGTCAAACCCGGTTTGAGCTGGTCTGGTCCATTTTGAGCCGGTCTGGTCTGGTTTGAGCTGGTCAAAATAGGCTCAGGCTGGTCAAAACCGGTTTGAGCTGGTCTGGGCCGGTGTTGTCCGGTGTGCTCCGGATTCAGCTGTTCTGGGCCGGTCTGGTGCGGTTTCATCCGGTTTGAGCCGGTCTGGTCCGGTTTTATCCTGTCTCATCCGGTCAAAGCCAGTTTGAGCCGGTCTGGTCTGGTTTGAGCCAGTCAAAACCGGTTTGAGACAGTATGGTCCGGTTTGAGCCGGTCTGGTCTGGTTTTAGCCAGTCAAAACCTGATTGAGGCGGTTTGGCCTGGTTTTAGCCTGTGTGGGCCGGACTGGTTTGGTTTGAGCCGGTTTGAGCTGGTTTGTGTCGGTCTGGTCCGGTATGATCCGGTTTGAGAAGGTCTGGTCCGGTTTGATCCGGTCTAATCCGGTCAAAACCGGTTTGAGCCGATCTCGTCTGGTTTGAGCTGGTCAAAACCATCTCAGGCTGGTCAAACCGGTTTGAGCTGGTCTGGTCTGGTTTGAGCCACTCAAAACTGGTTTGTGGCCCAGTTTCAGGCGGTCTGGGCCGGTCTGGTCCAGTTTGATCCGGTTTCAGCTGTCTGGGCCGGTCGAGTCCGGTTCGATCCGGTCAACACCGCTATGAGCCGGTCAAAATCGGTTTGAGCCGGTCTGGTCTGGTTTGAGCTGGTCTGGTCTGGTTTGAGCCCGTCAAAACCGGCTCAGGTTTGTCAAAACCGGTTTGAGCCGGTCTGGTCTGGTTAGAACCCATCAAAACCATTTTGTGGCCCAATTTTAGGCGGTCTGGGCCGGTCTGGGCCGGTTTGATCCGATTTTAGCCGGTCTGGGCCGGTCTGATTCGGTTTGATCCGGTGTCATCCGGTCAAAACCGGTTTTAGCTGGCCAAAAACGGTTTCAGCCGGTCTGGTTTGGTTTGAGCAGGTCAAAACCGGTTTGAGCCGGTCAGAATCGGTTTGAGCCGTTCTGGTCTGTTTTGATCCAATTTCAGCTGGTCTGGGCTGGTCGAGTCCAGTTTGATCCGGTTTGAGCCGGTCTCTTCCGGTTTGATCCGGTCTCATCCGGTCAAAACTGGTTTGAGCCGGTCAAAACTTGTTTGTGGCCCGGTTTTAGCCGGTCTGAGCCGGTTTGTTCCGGTTTGATCCGGTTTCAGCTGGTCTGGGCCGGTCAAGTCCAGTGTGATCCGGTCAAAACCGCTTTGAGCCAGTGAAAACCGGTTTGAGCTGGTCTGGTCTGGTTTTAGCCGGTCTGGTGTGGTTTGAGCCGGGCAAAACCGGCTCAGGTCGGTCAAAACCGGTTTGAGCCAGTCTGGTCTGGTTTGAGCCGGTAAAAAACCGGTTTGTGGCCCAGTTTTAGGCCGTCTAGGCCGGTGAGTCCGGTTTGATCCGATTTTAGCCAGTCTGGGCCGGTCTGACTCGATTTGATCCGGTCTCATCCGGTCAAACCCGGTTTGAGCTGGTCTGGTCCGGTTTGAGCCGGTCTGGTCTGGTTTGAGCCTGTGAAAACCGGCTCAGGCCAGGCAAAACCTGTTTGAGCTGGTGTGGTCTGGTTTGAGCCAGTCAAAACCGGTTTGTCGCCCGGTTTTAGCCGGTCTGGGCCGGTCTGGTCCGGTTTTGTCCAGCTTCAGCTGTTCTGGGTCGGTTTGGTGCGGTTTCATCTGGTTTCAGCCGGTCTGGTCCGGTTTTATCCTGTCTCATCCAGTCAAAACCGGTTCGAGCCAGTCTGGTCTGGTTTCAGCGGTTCTGGTCTGGTTTGATCCGGTCAAAACCTGATTGAGCCAGTTTGGTTCGGTTTTAGCCTGTGTGGGCCGGTCTGGTTCGGTTTGAGCCGGTTTGAGCCGGTTTGTGCTGGTCTAATCCAGTATGATCCGGTTTGAGAAGGTTTGATCCGGTCTAATCCGGTCAAAACTGGTTTGAGCTGGTCTGGTCTGGTTTGAGCCGGTCAAAACAGATTTGAGCCGGTCTAGTCTGGTTTGAGGCGATGTGGTCTGGTTTGAACCGGTCAACACCGTTTTGTGGCCCAGTTTTAGGTGTTCTGGGCCGGGGTGGTCCAGTTTGATCCGGTTTCAGCCGGTCTGGGCCTGTCTGGTGCGGTTTGTCCGGTGTGGGCCGGTCTGGTCCGGTTTGATCCGGTGTCATCCGGTCAAAACCGGTTTGAGCCGGTTTGGTCTGGTTTGAGCCGTTCTGGTCTGGTTTGAGCAGGTCAAAACCGGATTGAGCCAGTCTGGAATGGTTTGAGCTGGTCAAAACAGATTCGAGCCGGTCTAGTCTGGTTTGAGTCGATCTGGTCTGGTTTGAACCGGTCAACACCATTTTGTGGCCAAGTTTTATGTGTTCTGGGCCGGTGTGGTCCAGTTTGATCCGGTTTCAGCCGGTCTGGGCCTGTCTGGTCCGGTTTGACCGGTGTGGGCCGGTCTGGTCCGTTTTGGTCCAATGTCATCCGGTGAAAACCGGTTTGAGCTGGTTTGGTCTGATTTGAGCCGGTCTGGTCTTGTTTGAGCAGGTCAAAACCGGCTCAGGCCGGTCAAAACCGGATTGAGCCAGTCTGGTCTGCTTTGAGCCGGTCAAAACCGGTTTGTGGCCTGGTTTTAGCCGGTCTGGGCCGGTCTGATTCAGTTTGAGCGGGTTTGAATCGGTTTGTGCTGCTCTGGTCAGGTATGATCCGGTTTGGGAAGGTCTGGTCCGTTTGATCCGGTCTAATCTGGTCAAAACCCGTTTGAGCCGTTCTGCTCTGGTTTGAGCAGGTCAAACCAGGTTCAACCCGGTCTGGTCTGGTTTGAGCCGTTCAAGATACGTTTGAGCTGGTTTGACACGGTTTTAGGTGGTCTGGGCCGGTCTGGACCGGTTTGATCCAGTTTGGGCCGGTCTGGTTTGGTTTGAGCTGGTCAAAACCGGTTTGAGCCGGTCTGCTCTGGTTTGAACTGGTCAAAATAGGTTTGAGCCGGTTTGGCCCGGTTTTAGGCGGTCTGGGCCGGTCTGGTCCGGTTTGATCCGGTTTTAGCCGGACTGGGCCCGTCTGGTCCGGGTTCATCCGGTTTCATCTGGTCAAAATCGGTTTCAGCCGGTCAAAACCGGTTTGAGCCCGTCAAAACCGGTTTGAGTCATCAACACCGGTTTGAGCCAATCAAAACCGGATTGAACTGGTCTGGTCTGGTTTGAGCCAGTCAAAACCAGTTTGAGCCGGTCTGGCCCGGTTATAGCCGGTGCGGGCCGGTGTAGTCCGGTTTGATCCGGTTTCAGCCGGTCTGGGCCTGTCTGGTCCGGTTTGATCTGATGTGAGCCGGTTTGATCCGGTTTGATATGGTGTCATGCGATCAAAAGCGGTTTGCACTGGTCTGGCCCGGATTGAGCCAGTCTGGTCTGGTTTGAGCCGGTCAAAACCGGTTTGAGCCGGTCTGGTCTCGTTTGAACCAGTCAAAATCGGTTAGTGGCTCGGTTTGAGCCGGTCTGGGCCGGTCTGGTCCAGTTTGATCCGGTCAAAACTGCTTTTATCCAGTCAAAACCTGTTTGAGCCAGTCTGGTCTGGTTTGAGCCAGTCTGGTCTGGATTGAACCGGTGAAAACCGGTTTATGGCCCAGTTTTAGGCGGTCTGGCCCGGTCTGGTCTGGTTTGATCCGATTTTAGCTGGTCAGGGCTGGTCTGGTCCGGTTCGATCCGGTTTTAGCCGGTCTGGGCCGGTCTTATTCGGTTTGAACTGGTCTCATTCGGTCAAAAACGATTTTAGCCGGTGAAAACCGGTTTTAGCCGGTCTGATGTGGTTTGAGCAGGTCAAAACCGGTTTGAGCCCGTCTGGTCTGGTTTGAGCCGGTCAAAACTGGCTTGTGGCCCGGTTTTAGCTGGTCTGGGCCAGTCTGGCCTGGTTTGATCTGGTTTCAGCTGGTCTGGGCCAGTTGAGTCCGGTTTGATCCGGTCAAAACCGCTTTGAGCCAGTCAAAACTGGTTTGAGTCGGTCTGGTCTCATTTGAGCCGGTCTGGTCTGGTTTTAGCCAGCCAAAACCGGTTTGTGGCCCGGTTTTAGCTGGTCTGGACCAGTCTGGTCCGGTTTGATCCGGTTTCAGCTGGTCTGGGCCGGTCGAGTCCTGTTTGATCTGGTCAAAACCACTTTGAGCTAGTCAAAACCGGTTTGAGAAGGTCTGGTCTGGTGTGAGCCGGTCTGGTCTGGTTTTAGCCAGCCAAAACCGGTTTGTGGCCCGGTTTTAGCTGGTCTGGACCAGTCTGGTCCGGTTTGATCCAGTTTCAGCTGGTCTGGGCCGATCGAGTCCGGTTTGATCCGGTCAAAACCGCTTTGAATCAGTCAAAACCGGTTTGAGAAGGTCTGGTCTGGTTTGAGCCGGTCTGTTCTGGTTTTAGCCAGTCAAAACCGACTCAGGACGGTCAAAACCGGTTTGAGCCGGTCTGGTCTAGTTTGAGCTGCTCAAAACTGGTTTGTGGCCCGGTTTTAGCCGGTGTGGTCCGGTCTGGTCTGGTTTCCTCTGGCTTCATCTGTTCTGGGCCGGTCTGGTGCGATTTCATCCGGTTTGAGCCGGTCTGGTCCGGTTTAATCCTGTCTCATCTGGTCAAACCGGTTAGAGCTGGTCTGTTCTGGTTGAGCCGGTCAAAACTGGTTTGAGCCAGTCTGGTCTGGTTTGAGACGGTCTGGTCTGGTTTGAGCCGGACAAAAACTGATTGAGCCATTTTGGTCCAGTTTTAGCCTGTCTGGGCAGGTCTGGTATGGTTTGAGCCGCTTTTAGCACGTTTGTGCTTGTCTGGTCTGGTATGATCCGGTTTGAGAAGGTCTGGTCCGGTTTGATCCGGTATTAGCCTGTCTGGGCCGGTCTGATTCGGTTTGATCTGGTCTCATTCGGTCAAATCCCGTTGTAGCCTGTCAAAACCGGTTTCAGCCTGTCTGGTGTGGTTTCAGCAGGTGAAAACCGGTTTGAGCCTCTTAAAACTGGTTTGAACCGGTCTGGTCCATTTTGAGCCGGTCTGGTCTGGTTTGAGCCGGTCAAAACTGGTTCGAGCTGGTCAAAACCGGTTTGAGACGGTTTGGTCTGGTTGAAGCCAGTCAAAAAGATTCAAGCATGTCTGAGCCGGTCTGGTCCGGTTTCATCCGGTCTTATCAGGTGAAAACCGGTTTGAGCTGGTGAAAACCGGTTTTAGCCAGTCTGGAGTGGTTTGAGCCGGTCAAAACCCGTTTGAGACGGTCAAAACCGGATTGAGCCAGTCAAAACCGGTTTGAACCGCTCAGGTCTGGTTTGAGCCAGTCTGCCCCGGTTTATGCTGGTCTGGGCCGGTCTGGACCGGTTGGATCCGGTTTCAGACGGTCTGGGCCTCTGTGGTCCGGTTTGATACGGTGTGAGCTGGACTGGTCTGATTTGATCTGGTGTCATCCGGTCAAAACCGGTTTGAGCTGGACTGGTCTGGTTTCAGCCGGTCTGGTCTTGTTTGAGCCGGTCCAAACCGGCTCAGACCGGACTAAACCGGTTTGAGCAGGTCTGGTCTGGTTTGAGCCGGTCAAAACCGGTTTGTGGCCTGGTTTTAGCCGGTCTGGGCCGGTCTGGTCCGGTTTGATCCGTTTTCACCTGGTCTGGGTTGGTCGAGTCCGGTTCGATCCAGTCAAAACCGCTTTGAGCTGGTCAAAACCGGTTTGAGCCGGTCTGGTCTGGTTTGAGCCGGTCTGGTCTGGTTTGAGCCGGTCAAAACCGGCTCAGGTCTGTCAAAACCGGTTTGAGCCGTTCTCGTCTGGTTTAAACCCGTCAAAACCGTTTTGTGGCCCAATTTTATGTGGTCTGGGCCGGTCTGATACGGTTTGATACGATTTCAGCCGGTCTGGGCTGCTCTGATTCGGTTTGATCCGGTCTCATCCAGTCAAAACTGGTTTTAGCCGGCCAAAACCGGTTTCAGCCGGTCTGGTGTGGTTTGAGCAGGTCAAAACCGGTTTGAGCCAGTCAAAACCGGTTTGAGCCCGTGTGGTCCGTTTTGAGCCAGTCTGGTCTGGTTTGAGCCTGTCAAAACCGGCTCAGGCCAGGCAAACCCTGTTTGAGCCGGACTGGTCTGGTTCGAGCCATTCAAAACCAGACGATCCGTGCTGGTCAGCTGCTGCAGCCCGACCAGCGAGAGCTGAAGCAGGGCGAGGCATTGCCTCACCTGGAAAGCGCAAGGGGGAAGGGAATCCCTTTTCCTAGTCAGGGGAACTGAGACACACAACACCTGGAAAATCGGGTAACTCCCACCCCAAAACTGCGCTTTAAGCAAACAGGCACACCAGGAGATCATATCCCACACCTGGCCGGGAGTGTCCCACACCCACGGAGCCTCTCTCATTGCTAGCACAGCAGTCTGTGATCTACCAGCAAGGCAGCAGCGAGGCTGGGGGAGGGGCGCCCGCCATTGCTGAGGCTTAAGTAGGTAAACAAAGCTGCTGGGAAGCTCGAACTGGGTGGAGCTCACAGCAGCTCAAGGAAACCTGCCTGTCTCTGTAGACTCCACCTCTGGGGACAGGGCACAGTAAACAATAACAAATGCAGCAGCTCTGCAGACGCAAACGACTCTGTCTGACAGCTTTGAAGAGAGCAGTGGATCTCCCAACATGGAGGTTGAGATCTGAGAAGGGACAGACTCCCTGCTCAAGTGGGTCCCTGACCCCTGAGTAGCCTAACTGGGAGACATCCCTCACTAGGGGCAGTCTGACACCCCACACCTCACAGGGTGGAGTACACCCCTGAGAGGAAGCTTTCAAAGCAAGAATCAGACAGGTACACTCGCTGTTCAGAAATATTCTATCTTCTGCAGCCTCTGCTGCTGATACCCAGGCAAACAGGGTCTGGAGTGGACCTCAAGCAATCTCCTACAGCTACAACCTACAGCTGAGGATCCTGACTGTTAGAAGGAAAGCTATCAAACAGGAAGGACACCTACACCAAAACCCCATCAGTACATCACCATCATCAAAGACCAGAGGCAGATAAAACCACAAAGATGGGGGAAAAGCAGGGCAGAAAAGCTGGAAATTCAAAAAATAAGAGCGCATCTCCCCCGGCAAAGGAGCGCAGCTCATCGCCAGCAACAGATCAAAGCTGGACGGAGAATGACTTTGACGACATGAGAGAAGAAGGCTTCAGTACATCCAATTTCTCAGAGCTAAAGGAGGAATTACGTACCCAGCGCAAAGAAACTAAAAACCTTGAAAAAAAAGTGGAAGAATTGATGGCTAGAGTAATTAATGCAGAGAAGCTCATAAACGAAATGAAAGAGACGAAAACCATGGCAGGAGAAATACGTGACAAATGCACAAGCTTCAGTAACCGACTCGATCAACTGGAAGAAAGAATGTCAGCGATGGAGGATCAAATGAATGAAATGAAGCGAGAAGAGAAACCAAAAGAAAAAAGAAGAAAAAGAAATGAACAAAGCCTGCAAGAAGTATGGGATTATGTAAAAAGACCAAATCTACGTCTGATTGGGGTGCCTGAAAGTGAGGGGGAAAATGGAACCAAGTTGGAAAACACTCTTCAGGATATCATCCAGGAGAACTTCCCCAACCTAGTAGGGCAGGCCAACATTCAAATCCAGGAAATACAGAGAACGCCACAAAGATACTCCTCGAGAAGAGCAACTCCAAGACACATAATTGCCAGATTCACCAAAGTTGAAATGAAGGAAAAAATCTTAAGGGCAGAAAGAGAGAAAGGTCGGGTTACCCACAAAGGGTAGCCCATCAGACTAACAGCAGATCTCTCGGCAGAAACTCTTCAAGCCAGAAGAGAGTGGGGGCCAATATTCAACATTCTTAAAGAAAAGAATTTTCAACCCAGAATTTTATATCCAGCCAAACTAAGTTTCATAAGTGAAGGAGAAATAAAATCCTTTACAGATAAGCAAATGCTTAGAGATTTTGTCACCACTAGGCCTGCTTTACAAGAGACCCTGAAGGAAGCACTAAACATGGAATGGAACAACCGGTACCAGCCATTGCAAAAACATGCCAAAATGTAAAGACCATCAAGGCTAGGAAGAAACTGCATCAACTAACGAGCAAAATAACCAGTTAATATCATAATGGCAGGATCAAGTTCACACATAACAATCTTAACCTTAAATGTAAATGGACTAAATGCTCCAATTAAAAGACACAGACTGGCAAACTGGATAAAGAGTCAAGATCCATCAGTCTGCTGTATTCAGGAGACCCATCTCACACGCAGAGACATACATAGGCTCAAAATAAAGGGATGGAGGAAGATTTACCAAGCAAATGGAGAACAAAAAAAAGCGGGGGGTTGCGATACTAGTCTCTGATAAAACAGACTTTAAACCATCAAAGATCAAAAGAGACAAAGAAGGCCATTACATAATGGTAAAGGGATCAATTCAACAGGAAGAGCTAACTATCCTAAATATATATGCACCCAATACAGGAGCACCCAGATTCATAAAGCAAGTCCTTAGAGACTTACAAAGAGACTTAGACTCCCATACAATAATAATGGGAGACTTCAACACTCCACTGTCAACATTAGACAGATCAACGAGACAGAAAGTTAACAAGGATATCCAGGAATTGAACTCATCTCTGCAGCAAGCAGACCTAATAGACATCTATAGAACTCTCCACCCCAAATCAACAGAATATACATTCTTCTCAGCACCACATCGTACTTACTCCAAAATTGACCACGTAATTGGAAATAAAGCACTCCTCAGCAAATGTACAAGAACAGAAATTATAACAAACTGTCTCTCAGACCACAGTGCAATCAAATTAGAACTCAGGACTAAGAAACTCAATCAAAACCGCTCAACTACATGGAAACTGAACAACCTGCTCCTGAATGACTACTGGGTACATAACGAAATGAAGGCAGAAATAAAGATGTTCTTTGAAACCAATGAGAACAAAGATACAACATACCAGAATCTCTGGGACACATTTAAAGCAGTGTGTAGAGGGAAATTTATAGCACTAAATGCCCACAAGAGAAAGCAGGAAATATCTAATATTGACACTCTAACATCACAATTAAAAGAACTAGAGAAGCAAGAGCAAACACATTCGAAAGCTAGCAGAAGGCAAGAAATAACTAAGATCAGAGCAGAACTGAAAGAGATAGAGACACAAAAAAACCCTCCAAAAAATCAATGAATCCAGGAGTCGGTTTTTTGAAAAGATCAACAAAATTGACAGACCACTAGCAAGACTAATAAAGAAGAAAAGAGAGAAGAATCAAATCGATGCAATTAAAAATGATAAAGGGGATATCACCACCGACCCCACAGAAATACAAACTACCATCAGAGAATACTATAAACACCTCTACGCAAATAAACTGGAAAATCTAGAAGAAATGGATAATTTCCTGGACACTTACACTCTTCCAAGACTAAACCAGGAAGAAGTTGAATCCCCGAATAGACCAATAGTAGGCTCTGAAATTGAGGCAATAATTAATAGCCTATCAACCAAAAAAAGTCCAGGACCAGATGGATTCACAGCTGAATTCTACCAGAGGTACAAGGAGGAGCTGGTACCATTCCTTCTGAAACTATTCCAATCAATAGAAAAAGAGGGAATCCTCCCTAACTCATTTTATGAGGCCAACATCATCCTGATACCAAAGCCAGGCAGAGACACAACAAAAAAAGAGAATTTTAGACCAATATCCCTGATGAACATCGCTGCAAAAATCCTCAATAAAGTACTGGCAAACCGGATTCAGCAGCACATCAAAAAGCTTATCCACCATGATCAAGTGGGCTTCATCCCTGGGATGCAAGGCTGGTTCAACAGTCGCAAATCAATAAACATAATCCAGCATATAAACAGAACCAAAGACAAGAACCACATGATTATCTCAATCGATGCAGAAAAGGCTTTGGACAAAATTCAACAGCCCTTCATGCTAAAAACGCTCAATAAATTCGGTATTGATGGAACGTACCTCAAAATAATAAGAGCTATTTATGACAAACCCACAGCCAATATCATACTGAATGGGCAAAAACTGGAAAAATTCCCTTTGAAAACTGGCACAAGACAGGGATGCCCTCTCTCACCACTCCTATTCAACATAGTGTT
Organism: Chlorocebus sabaeus; assembly: GCF_047675955.1. NCBI lineage: Eukaryota > Metazoa > Chordata > Mammalia > Primates > Cercopithecidae > Chlorocebus > Chlorocebus sabaeus. Next base: position 145,573 of record NW_027327800.1, on the reverse strand, counting down.
GGAAGTTCTGGCTAGGGCAATCAGGCAAGAGAAAGAAATCAAGGGGATTCAGTTAGGAAAAGAAGAAGTCAAATTGTCCCTGTTTGCAGACGACATGATTGTATATTTAGAAAACCCCATTGTCTCAGCCCAAAGTCTCCTTAAGCTGATAAGCAACTTCAGCAAAGTCTCAGGATACAAAACTAATGTGCAAAAATCACAAGCATTCTTATACACCAGTGACAGTCAAACAGAGAGCCAAATCAGGAATGAACTTCCATTCACAATTGCTTCAAAGAGAATAAAATACCTAGGAATCCAACTTCCAAGGGATGTAAAGGACCTCTTCAAGGAGAACTACAAACCACTGCTCAGTGAAATCAAAGAGGACACAAACAAATGGAAGAACATACCATGCTCATGGATAGGAAGAATCAATATAGTGAAAATGGCCATACTGCCCAAGGTAATTTATAGATTCAATGCCATCCCCATCAAGCTACCAATGAGCTTCTTCACAGAATTGGAAAAAACTGCTTTAAAGTTCATATGGAACCAAAAAAGAGCCCGCATCTCCAAGACAATCCTAAGTCAAAAGAACAAAGCTGGAGGCATCACGCTACCTGACTTCAAACTATACTACAAGGCTACAGTCACCAAAACAGCATGGTACTGGTACCAAAACAGAGATATAGACCAATGGAACAGAACAGAGTCCTCAGAAATAATACCACACATCTACAGCCATCTGATCTTTGACAAACCTGAGAGAAACAAGAAATGGGGAAAGGATTCCCCATTTAATAAATGGTGCTGGGAAAATTGGCTAGCCATAAGTAGAAAGCTGAAACTGGATCCTTTCCTTACTCCTTATACGAAAATTAATTCAAGATGGATTAGAGAGTTAAAGGTTAGACCTAATACCATAAAAATCCTAGAGGAAAACCTAGGTAGTACCTTTCAGGACATAGGCATGGGCAAAGACTTCATGTCTAAAACACCAAAAGCAAAGGCAGCAAAAGCCAAAATTGACAAATGGGATCTCATTAAACTAAAGAGCTTCTGCACAGAAAAAGAAACTACCATCAGAGTGAACAGGCAACCTACAGAATGGGAGAAAATTTTTGCAATCTACTCATCTGACAAAGGGCTAATATCCAGAACCTACAAAGAACTCAAACAAATTTACAAGAAAAAAACAAACAACCCCATCCAAAAGTGGGCAAAGGATATGAACAGACATTTCTCAAAAGAAGACATTCATACAGCCAACAGACACATGAAAAAATGCTCATCATCACTGGCCATCAGAGTAATGCAAATCAAAACCACAATGAGATACCATCTCACACCAGTTAGAATGGCGATCATTAAAAAGTCAGGAAACAACAGGTGCTGGAGAGGATGTGGAGAAATAGGAACACTTTTACACTGTTGGTGGGATTGTAAACTAGTTCAACCATTATGGAAAACAGTATGGCGATTCCTCAAGGATCTAGAACTAGATGTACCATATGACCCAGCCATCCCATTACTAGGTATATACCCAAAGGATTATAAATTATGCTGCTATAAAGACACATGCACACGTATGTTTATTGCAGCACTATTCACAATAGCAAAGACTTGGAATCAACCCAAATGTCCATCAGTGACAGATTGGATTAAGAAAATGTGGCACATATACACCATGGAATACTATGCAGCCATAAAAAAGGATGAGTTTGTGTCCTTTGTAGGGACATGGATGCAGCTGGAAACCATCATTCTCAGCAAACTATCACAAGAACAGAAAACCAAACACCGCATGTTCTCACTCAAAGGCGGGAACTGAACACTGAGATCACTTGGACTCGGGAAGGGGAACATCACACACCGGGGCCTATCATGGGGAGGGGGGAGGGGGAAGGGATTGAATTGGGAGTTATACCTGATGTAAATGACGAGTTGATGGGTGCGGCACACCAACATGGCACAAGTATACATATGTAGCAAACCTGCACGTTGTGCACATGTACCCTACAACTTGAAGTTTAATAATAATATATAAATTAAAAAAAAAAAAAACAAAGCAAAAACAAAAACAAACAAAAAAAAAATGAAAAGAAGCTTTCCGAGAAACTGCCTTGTGTTCTGTTAATTCATCTCAAAGAATTACAGCTTTCCCCTCAAGAAGCCTTCCGCTAAGACTGTTTTTGAGGAATTTCCAAAGTGATATGTGGAAGCCCATAGAGGGCTATGGTGAAAATGGAAATACCCTAAGATACTTACCGAAGAGAAGCTGTCTGAAAAACTGCTTTGTGTTCTGTTAGTTCATCTCACAGAGCTACAGCTTTTCCCTCAAGAAGCCGTTCATTAAGACTGTTTTGTGAAATTTGGAAAGTGATATTTGGAAACCCATAGAGGACTATGGTGAAAAAGGAAATATCTTCCGTTAAAAACTGGAAAGAAGCATTCTGAGAAAATGCCGTGTCTTCTGTTAATACGTCTCACTGAGTTACAGCTTTCCTCTCAAGAAGCCTTTCGCTAAGATTGTTCTTGTGGGATTTCCAATGTGATATTTGGAAGCCCATAGAGGACTATGGTGAGAAAGGAAATAACCTCCGTTAAAAACTGGAAAGAATATTTGTGAGAAAATGCTTTGTGTTCTGTTAATTCATCTCACAGAGTTAGAGCTTTCCCCGAAAGAAGCCTTTCGCTAAGACTGTTCTTGTGGAATTTGCAAGGTGATATTTGGAAGCCCAAAAGGGCTATGGTGAAAAAGGAAATATCCTCAGTTAAAAACTGGAAAGAAGCTTTCTGAGAAACTGCTTTGTGTTCAGTTAGTTCCTCTCACAGAGTTACAGCTTTCCCCTCAAGAAGACTTTCGCTAAGACTGTTCATGTGGAATTTTCAAAGTGATAATTGGAATCCCATAGAGGGCGATGGTGAAAAAGGAAATATCCTAAGGTAAAAACTGAAAAGTAGGTTTCAGAGAAAATGTTTTGTGTTCTGTTAATTCATCTTACAGAGTTACAGCTTTACCCTCAAGAAGCCTTTCGCTAAGACTTTTCTTCTGGAATTTGCAAAGTGATATTTGGAAACCCTATAGCCCTATGGTGAAAATGGAAATATCCTAAGATAAAAAACGAAAAGAAGATTTCTGAGAAACTGCTTTGAATTCTTTTAATTCATCTTACAGATTTACAGCTTTTATCTCCAGAATCCTTTCGCTAAGACTGTTGTTGTGGAATTTGCAAAATGTTTTTGGAAGCCCATAGAGGGCTATGCTGAAAAAGGAAATATCCTAAGATAAAAACTGAAAAGAAGCTTTCTGAGAAACTGATTTGTGTTCTGTTAATTCATCTCAGAGAGTTACAGCTTTCCCCTCAAGAAGTCTTTCACAAAGACTGTTCTTGTGTAATTTGCAAAGTGATATTTGGAAGACCATAGAGGGCTATGTTGAAAAAGGAAATATAGTAAGATAAAATCCGAAAAGAAGCTTTCTGAGAAACTGCTTTGTGTTCTGTTAATTCATCTCAAAGTGTCACAGATTTCCCCTCATGAGGCCGTTCACTGAGACTGTTCTTCTGAAATTTGGAAAGTGATATTTAGAATCTCATAGAGGGCAATGGTGAAAAAGGAAATATTTTCCGACAAAAACTGTAAAGAAGCTTTCTGATAAACTGCTTTGTGTTCTGTTAGTTCATCTCACAGAGTTACAGCTTTCCCTTCAAGAAGCAGTTCACTGAGACTATTCTTGTGAAATTTGCAAAGTGATATTAGAAAACTCCTAGAGGGCTATGGTGAAAAAGGAAATATCTTCCGTTAAAAACTGGAAAGAAGCTTTTTGAGAAACTGCCGTGTGTTCTGTTAAAGCATCTCACCGAGTTACAGCTTTCCCCTCAAGAAGGCTTTCGCTAAGACTGTTCTTGTGGGATTTGCAAAGTGATATTTGGAAGTCCCTAGAGGGCTATGGTGAAAAAGGAAATATCTTTCGTTAAAAACTGGAAAGAAGATATCTGAGAAACTGCTTTGTGTTCTGTTAATTCATCTCACAGAGTTACAGTTTTCCCCTCCAGAAGTCTTTCGCTTCCACTGTTCTTGTGGAATTTGCATAGTGATATTTGGAATCCCATAGAGGGCTATGGTGAAAATGGAAATAACTTCAGTTAAAAAATGAAAAGAAGCTTTCCGAGAAACTGCTTAGTGCTCTGTTAATTCATCTCAAAGAGTTACAGTTTCCCCTCAAGAAGTCTTCCGCTAAGACTGTTTTTGAGGAATTTCCAAAGTGATATGTGGAAGCCCATAGAGGGCTATGGTGAAAATGGAAATATCGTAAGATACTTACCGAAAAGAAGCTGTCTGAAAAACTGCTTTGTGTTCTGTTAGTTCATCTCACAGAGCTACAGCTTTTCCCTCAAGAAGCCGTTCACTAAGACTGTTTTGTGAAATTTGCAAAGTGATATTTGGAAGCCCATAGAGGGCTAAGGTGAAAAAGGAAATATCTTCCGTTAAAAACTGGAAAGAACCATTCTGAGAAAATACGGTGTGTTCTGTAAGTACATATCACCGACCTACAGCTTTCCCCTCAGGAAGCCGTTCACTAAGACTGTTCTTGTGGAATTGCAAAGTGATATTTGGAGGCACATAGAGGGCAATGGTGAAAAAGGAAACATCCCAAGATAAAAACTGAAGAGAAGCTTTCTGGGAAACTGCTTTGTGTTCTGTTAATTCAAGTCACAGAGTCACTCTTTTACCTCAGGAAGCCTTTCGCTAAGGCTGTTGTTGTGGAATTTGCAAAGTGATATTTGGAAGCCCAAAAGGGCTATGGTGAAAAAGGAAATATCCTCAGTTAAAAACTGGAAAGAAGCTTTCTGAGAAACTGCTTTGTGTTCAGTTAGTTCCTCTCACAGAGTTACAGCTTTCCCCTCAAGAAGACTTTCGCTAAGACTGTTCATGTGGAATTTTCAAAGTGATAATTGGAATCCCATAGAGGGCGATGGTGAAAAAGGAAATATCCTAAGGTAAAAACTGAAAAGTAGGTTTCAGAGAAAATGTTTTGTGTTCTGTTAATTCATCTTACAGAGTTACAGCTTTACCCTCAAGAAGCCTTTCGCTAAGACTTTTCTTCTGGAATTTGCAAAGTGATATTTGGAAACCCTATAGCCCTATGGTGAAAATGGAAATATCCTAAGATAAAAAACGAAAAGAAGGTTTCTGAGAAACTGCTTTGAATTCTTTTAATTCATCTTACAGATTTACAGCTTTTATCTCCAGAATCCTTTCGCTAAGACAGTTCTTGTGGAATTTGCAAAATGTTTTTGGAAGCCCATAGAGGGCTATGCTGAAAAAGGAAATATCCTAAGATAAAAACTGAAAAGAAGCTTTCTGAGAAACTGCTTTGTGTTCTGTTAATTCATCTCAGAGAGTTACAGCTTTCCCCTCAAGAAGTCTTTCACAAAGACTGTTCTTGTGTAATTTGCAAAGTGATATTTGGAAGACCATAGAGGGCTATGTTGAAAAAGGAAATATAGTAAGATAAAATCCGAAAAGAAGCTTTCCGAGAAACTGCTTTGTGTTCTGTTAATTCATCTCAAAGTGTCACAGATTTCCCCTCATGAGGCAGTTCACTAAGACTGTTCTTCTGAAATTTGGAAAGTGATATTTAGAATCTCATAGAGGGCAATGGTGAAAAAGGAAATATTTTCCGATAAAAACTGTAAAGAAGCTTTCTGATAAACTGCTTTGTGTTCTGTTAATTCATCTCACAGAGTTACAGCTTTCCCTTCAAGAAGCAGTTCACTGAGACTATTCTTGTGAAATTTGCAAAGTGATATTAGAAAACTCCTAGAGGGCTATGGTGAAAAAGGAAATATCTTCCGTTAAAAACTTGAAAGAGGCTTTTTAAGAAACTGCCGTGTGTTCTGTTAAAGCATCTCACCGAGTTACAGCTTTCCCCTCCCGAAGTCTTTCGCTTCCACTGTTCTTGTGGAATTTGCATAGTGATATTTGGAATCCCATAGAGGGCTATGGTGAAAATGGAAATACCTTCAATTAAAAAATGAAAAGAAGCTTTCCAAGAAACTGCTTTGTGTTCTGTTAATTCATCTCAAAGAGTTACAGCTTTCCCCTCAAGAAGCCTTCCGCTAAGACTGTTTTTGAGGAATTTCCAAAGTGATATGTGGAAGCCCATAGAGGGCTATGGTGAAAATGGAAATATCCTAAGATACTTACCGAAGAGAAGTAGTCTGAAAAACTGCTTTGTGTTCTGTTAGTTCATCTCACAGAGCTACAGCTTTTCCCTCAAGAAGCTGTTCATTAAGACAGTTTTGTGAAATTTGGAAAGTGATATTTGGAAACCCATAGAGGACTATGGTGAAAAAGGAAATATCTTCCGTTAAAAACTGGAAAGAAGCATTCTGAGAAAATGCCGTGTCTTCTTTTAATACGTCTCACTGAGTTACAGCTTTCCTCTCAAGAAGCCTTTCGCTAAGACTGTTCTTGTGGGATTTGCAATGTGATATTTGGAAGCCCATAGAGGACTATGGTGAGAAAGGAAATATCCTCCGTTAAAAACTGGAAAGAAGATTTGTGAGAAAACGCTTTGTGTTCTGGTAATTCATCTCACAGTGTTAGAGCTTTCCCCTCAAGAACCCTTTCGCTAAGACTGTTCTTGTGGAATTTGCAAAGTGATATTTGGAAGCCCAAAAGGGCTATGGTGAAAAAGGAAATATCCTCAGTTAAAAACTGGAAAGAAGCTTTCTGAGAAACTGCTTTGTGTTCAGTTAGTTCCTCTCACAGAGTTACAGCTTTCCCCTCAAGAAGACTTTCGCTAAGACTGTTCATGTGGAATTTTCAAAGTGAAAATTGGAATCCCATAGAGGGCTATGGTGAAAAAGGAAATATCCTAAGGTAAAAACTGAAAAGTAGGTTTCTGAGAAAATGTTTTGTGTTCTGTTAATTCATCTTACAGAGTTACAGCTTTAACCTCAAGAAGCCTTTCGCTATGACTTTTCTTCTGGAATTTGCAAAGTGATATTTGGAAACCCTATAGCCCTATGGTGAAAATGGAAATATCCTAAGATAAAAAACGAAAAGAAGGTTTCTGAGAAACTGCTTTGAATTCTTTTAATTCAACTTACAGATTTACAGCTTTTATCTCCAGAATCCTTTCGCTAAGACTGTTGTTGTGGAATTTGCAAAATGTTTTTGGAAGCCCATAGAGGGCTATGCTGAAAAAGGAAATATCCTAAGATAAAAACTGAAAAGAAGCTTTCTGAGAAACTGCTTTGTGTTCTGTTAATTCATCTCAGAGAGTTACAGCTTTCCCCTCAAGAAGTCTTTCACAAAGACTGTTCTTGTGTAATTTGCAAAGTGATATTTGGAAGACCATAGAGGGCTATGTTGATAAAGGAAATATAGTAAGATAAAATCCGAAAAGAAGCTTTCTGAGAAACTGCTTTGTGTTCTGTTAATTCATCTCAAAGTGTCACAGATTTCCCCTCATGAGGCCGTTCACTGAGACTGTTCTTCTGAAATTTGGAAAGTGATATTTAGAATCTCATAGAGGGCAATGGTGAAAAAGGAAATATTTTCCGATAAAAACTGTAAAGAAGCTTTCTGATAAACTGCTTTGTGTTCTGTTAGTTCATCTCACAGAGTTACAGCTTTCCCTACAAGAAGCAGTTCACTGAGACTATTCTTGTGAAATTTGCAAAGTGATATTAGAAAACTCCTAGAGGGCTATGGTGAAAAAGGAAATATCTTCCGTTAAAAACTGGAAAGAAGCTTTTTGAGAAACTGCCGTGTGTTCTGATAAAGCGTCTCACCGAGTTACAGCTTTCCCCTCAAGAAGGCTTTCGCTAAGACTGTTCTTGTGGGATTTGCAAAGTGATATTTGGAAGCCCATAGAGGGCTACGGTGAAAAAGGAAATATCTTTCGTTAAAAACTGGAAAGAAGATATCTGAGAAACTGCTTTGTGTTCTGTTAATTCATCTCACAGAGTTACAGTTTTCCCCTCCAGAAGTCTTTCGCTTCCACTGTTCTTGTGGAATTCGCATAGTGATATTTGGAATCCCATAGAGGGCTATGGTGAAAATGGAAATAACTTCAGTTAAAAAATGAAAAGCAGCTTTCCGAGAAACTGCTTTGTGTTCTGTTAATTCATCTCAAAGAGTTACAGCTTTCCCCTCAAGAAGCCTTCCGCTAAGACTGTTTTTGAGGAATTTCCAAAGTGATATGTGGAAGCCCATAGAGGGCTATGGTGAAAATGGAAATATCGTAAGATACTTACCGAAAAGAAGCTGTCTGAAAAACTGCTTTGTGTTCTGTTAGTTCATCTCACAGAGCTACAGCTTTTCCCTCAAGAAGCCGTTCACTAAGACTGTTTTGTGAAATTTGCAAAGTGATATTTGGAAGCCCATAGAGGGCTAAGGTGAAAAACGAAATATCTTCCCTTAAAAACTGGAAACAACCATTCTGAGAAAATGCGGTGTGTTCTGTTAGTACATATCACCGAGCTACAGCTTTCCCCTCAGGAAGCCGTTCACTAAGACTGTTCTTGTGGAATTGCAAAGTGATATTTGGAGGCACATGGAGGGCAATGGTGAAAAAGGAAACATCCCAAGATATAAACTGAAAAGAAGCTTTATGGGAAACTGCTTTGTGTTCTGTTAATTCAAGTCACAGAGTTACTCTTTTACCTCAAGAAGCCTTTCGCTAAGGCTGTTGTTGTGGAATTTGCAAAGTGATATTTGGAAGCCCAAAAGGGCTATGGTGAAAAAGTAAATATCTTCAGTTAAAAACTGGAAAGAAGCTTTCTGAGAAACTACTTTCTGTTCTGTTAATTTATCTCACAGAGTTACAGCTTTCCCCTCCAAAAGCCCTTCGTTAAGACAGTTCTTGTGGAATTTGAAAAGTGATATTTGGAAGCCCATAGAGGGCTATTGTGAAAAAGTAAATATCTTTCGCTAAAAACCGAAAAGAAGCTCTCTGAGAAACTGCTTTGTGTTCTGTTAGTTCATCTCACAGAGTTTCAGCTTTCTCCTCAAGAAGCCGTTCACTAAGACTGTTCTTGTGAAATTTGCAAAGTGATATTTGGAAACCCTTAGAGGGCTATCGTGAAAAAGGAAAGGTCTTCAGTTAAAAACTGGAAAGAAGCTTTCTGAGAAACTGCTTTCTGTTCTGTTAATTCATCTCACAGAATTACAGCTTCCCCCTCAAGAAGCCTTTCGCTTTGTGTTCTCTTAATTCATCTCACAGAGCTAAAACCTTCCTCTCCAGAAGCCCTCCGCAAAGGCTGTTCTTCTGGAAATTGCAAAGTGATATTTGGAAGCCCATAGAGGGCTATGGTGAAAAAGCAAATTACCTAAGAAAAAAACTGTAAAGAAGATTTCTCGGAAACTGCTTTGTGTTCTGTTAATTCATCTCACAGAGTTACAGCTTTCTTCTCAAAAATCCCTTCCGTTAAAAACTGGAAAGAAGCTTTCTGAGAAACTAATTTGTGTTCTGTTTATTCATCTCACAGAATTACAACTTTTCCCTCAAGAAGCCTTACGCTAAGGCAGTTGTTGTGGAATTTGCAAAGTGATATTTGGAAGCCCATGCAGGGTTATGGTGAAAAAGGAAATATCTTCAGTTAAAAACTGGAGAGAAGCTTTCTGAGAAACTGATTTGTGTTCTGTAAATTCATCTCAAAGAGTTACAGCTTTCCCCTCAAGAAGCCTTTCGCTAAGACTGTTCTTGTGGAATTTGCAAAGTGATATTTGGAAGCCCATAGATGGCTAAGGTGAAAATGGAAATATCCTAAGATGAAAACCGAAAAGAAGCTTTCTGAAAAGTTCTTAGTGTTCTGTTAGTTCATCTCACAGAGTTACAGCTTTCCCTTCAAGAAGTCGTTCACTAAGACTGTTCTTGTGAAATTTGGAAAGTGAACTTTGGATGCCGTTAGAGGGCTATGGTGTAAAAGGAAATATCTTCCTTTAAAATCTGGAAAGAAGCTTTCTGAGAAACTGCCGTGTGTTCTGTTAATACATCTCACCAAGTTACAGCTTTCCCCAAAAGAAGTCTTTGGTTTAGACTGTTCTTATGGGATTTGCAAAGTGATATTTGGAAGCCCATAGAGGGCTATGGTTAAAAAGAAAATATCTTCAGTGAAAAACTGGAAAGAAGCTCTCTGAGAAACTGCTTTGTGTTCTGTTAATTCATCTCACAGGGTTACAGCTTTTCCCTCAAGAAGCCTTTCACTAAGTCTGTTATTGTGAAATTTGCAAAGTGACATTTGTAAGCCCATAGAGGGCTATGCTGAAAAACGAAATATCTTCAGTTAAAATCAGGAAGGAAGCTTTCTGAGAAACTGCTTTGTGTTCTGTTAATTCATGTCACAGAATTACAGCTTTCCCCTCAAGAAGCCTTTCACTAAGACTGTTCTTGTGAAATTTGCAAAGTGATATTTGGAAGCCTATAGAGGGCTACGGTGAGAAAGGAAATATCCTAAGATAAAAACTGAAAAGAAGCTTTCCTAGAAACTGCTTAGTGTTCTGTTAATTCATCTTACAGAGTAACAGCTTTACCCTCAAGAAGCCTGTAGCTAAGAATGTTCTTGTGGATTTTGCAAAGTGAAATTTGAAGCCCATAGAGGGGTACGGTGAAAAAGCAATATCTTCCGTTAATCCGAAAAGAAGCTTTCTGAGAAACTGATTTGTGTTCTGTTAATTCATCTCACAGAGTTACAGCTTTCCCCTCAAGAAGCCGTTCACTAGGACTATTCTTGTGGAATTTGCAAAGTGATATTTGGAAGCCCATAGAGGGCTATGGTGAAAAAGGAAATATCTTCCGTTAAAAACTGGAAAGAAGATTTCTGAGAAACTGCTTTGTGTCCTGTTAAGTCGTCTCACAGAGTTACAGCTTTCCCCTCCAGAAGCCCTTCGCTAAGACTGTTCTTGTTTAATTTGCAAAGTGATATTTGGAAGCCCATAGACGGCTATGGTGAAAAAGGAAATTGCCTAAGATAAAAACTGAAAAGAACCTTTCTGAGAAACTGCTTAGTATTCTGTTAATTCATCTCACAGAGTTACAGCTTTTTCCTCAAGAAGCCTTTCGCTAAGACTCTTCTTGTGAAATTTGCAAAGTGATATTTAGAAGAACATAGGGGGCTATGGGGAAAAATGAAATATCTTCAGTTAAAAACCGGAAAGAAACTTTCTGTGAAACTGCTTTGTGTTCTGCTAATTCATCTCACAGAGTTACAGCTTTACCCTGAAGAAGCCTTTCACTAAGACTTTTCTTTTTGAATTTGCAAAGTGAAATTTGGAAGCCCATAGTGGGCAATGGTGAAAAACGCCATATCTTCCATTAAAAACCGTAAGGAAGCTTTCTGAGAAAGTGCTTTGTGATCTGTTAGTTCATCTCACAGTGTTACAGCTATCCCCTCAAGAAGCCGTTCACTAAGACTATTCTTGTGAAATTTGCAAAGTGATATTTGCAAACCAATGTTGGGCTACGGAGAAAAAGGAAATATCTTCAGTTAAAAACTGGAAAGAAGCTCTCTGAGATACTGCCGTGTGATCTGTTAATACATCTCACCAAATTACAGCTTTCCCCTCAAGAAGCCTTTCGCTAAGACTGTTCTAGTGGAATTTTCAAATTGATATTTGGAAGCCCCTAGAGGGCTATGGTGAAAAAGGAAATATCTTCCGTTAAAAAGTGGAAAGAAGCTTTCTGAGAAACTGCTGTGTGTTCTGTTAATACACCTCACGGAGTTTCAGCTCTCCCCTCAAGAAGCCTTTCGCTAAGACTGTTCTTGTGGGATTTGCAGAGAGATATTTGGAAACCCATAGAGGGCTATGGTGAATAAGGAAATATCTTCAGTTAAAAACTGGAAAGAAGGTTTCTGAGATACTGCTTTGTGTTCTGTTAATTCATCTCACAGAGTTACAGCTTTCCCCTCCATAAGCCGTTCCCTAAGGCTGTTCTTGTGGAATTTTCAAAGTGATATTTGGAAGCCCATAGAGCGCTATGGTGAAAAAGGAAATATCTTCCGTTAAAAACTGGAAAGGAGCTTTCTGAGAAACTGCCGTGTGTTCGTGTAATACATCTCACCGAGTTACAGCTACGGTGAAAAAGGAAATATCTTCCGTTAAAAACTTGAAAGAAGCTTTCTGAGAAACTGATTTGTGTTCTGCTAATTCATCTCACAGTGTTACAGCTTTCCCTTCCAGAAGCCTTTTGCTAAGACTGTTCTTGTGGGATTTGCGAAGTGATATTTGGAAGCCCATAGAGGGCTATGGTGAAAAAGGAAATATCTTCAGTTAAAAACTGGAAAGAGGCTTTCTGAGAAACTGCTTAGTGTTCTGTTAATTCATCTCGGAGAGTTAGAGCTGTCTCCTCAAGAAGCCCTTCGCTAAGACTGTTCTTGTGGAATTTGCAAAGTGATATTTTGAAGCCCATATGGGGCTACGGTGTAAAAGGAAATATCTTCCGTTAAAAACTGGAAAGAAGATTTCTGAGAAACTGCTTTGTGTTCTGTTAATTCATCTCACAGAGTTACAGCTTTTCCGTCAAGAAGACTTTCGCTAAGACTGTTCTTGTGGAAATTGTGAAGTGATATTTGGAAGCCCATAGAGGGCTGTGGTGAAAATGGAAATATCCTAAGATAAAAACCAAAAAGAAGCTTTGTGAGAAACTGCTTTGTGTTTTGTTAGTTCATCTCATAGAGTTACAGCTTTCCCCTCAAGAATCCGTTCACTAAGACTGTTCTTGTGAATATTGCAAAAAGATATTTGGAAGCCCATAGAGGACTATGGTGAAATAGGAAATATCTTCCGTTAAAAACTGGAAAGAAGCATTCTGAGAAATTAGCGTGTGTTGTGTTAATACATCTCACCGACTTACAGGATTCCCCTCAAGAAGCCTGTCGCTAAGACTGTTCTTGTGATATTTGCAAACTGATATTTGGAAGCCCATTGAGGGCTATGGTGAAAAAGGAAATATCTTCAGTTAAAACTGGAAAGAATCTTTCTGAGAAACTGCTTTGTGTTCTGTTAAGTCATCTGAAAGAGTTACAGTTTCCCTGAAGAAGTCTTTCGCTAAGACTGTTCTTGTGGAATTTGCAATGTGATAATTGGAAGCCCGTAGAGGGCTATGGTGAAAAAGGAAATATCTTCCATTAAAAACTGAAAAGAAGCTCTCTGAGAAACTGCTTTGTGATCTGTTAGTTCGTCTCACAGAGTTACAGCTTTCCCCTCAAGAAGCCGTTCACTAAGACTGTTCTTGTGAAATTTGCAAAGTGATATTTGGAAGCCCATAGAGGGCTTTGGTGAAAAAGGAAATATCTTCCGTTAAAAACTGGAAAGAGACTTTATCAGAAACTGCCGTGTGTTCTGAGAATACTTCTCACCAAATTACAGCTTTCCCCTCAAGAAGCCTTTCGCTAAGACTGTTCTAGTGGAATTTTCAAAGTGATATTTGGAAGCCCCTACAGGGCTATGGTGAAAAAGGAAATATCTTCCGTTAAAAAGTGGAAAGAAAGGCCGGGCGCGGTGGCTCAAGCCTGTAATCCCAGCACTTTGGGAGGCCGAGACGGGCGGATCATGAGGTCAGAAGATCGAGACCATCCTGGCTAACACGGTGAAACCCCGTCTCTACTAAAACTACAAAAAAATTAGCCGGGCGAGGTGGCGGGTGCCTGTAGTCCCAGTTACTCGGGAGGCTGAGGCAGGAGAATGGCATGAACCCGGGAGGCGGAGCTTGCAGTGAGCTGAGATCCGGCCACTGCACTCCAGCCTGGGCAACAGAGCGAGACTCCGTCTCAAAAAAAAAAAAAAAAAAAAAGTGGAAAGAAACTTTCTGAGAAACTGCCGTGTGTTCTGTTAATACACCTCACCGAGTTACAGCTTTCCCCTCAAGAATCCTTTCGCTAACACTGTTCTTGTGGGATTTGCAGATAGATATTTGGAAGCCCATAGGGGACTATGGTGAATAAGGAAATATCTTCAGTTAAAAACTGGAAAGAAGGTTTCTGAGATACTGCTTTGTGTTCTGTAAATTCATCTCACAGCGTTACAGCTTTCTCCTCCAGAAGCCTTTAACTAAGACTGTTCTTGTGGAATTTGCAAACTGATATTTGGAAACCCATAGAGCGCTATGGTGAAAAAGGAAATATCTTCCGTTTGAAACTGGAAAGAATCTTTCTGAGAAACTCCTTTGTGTTCTGTTATTTCATCTCACATGGTTACAGCTTTCCCTTCCAGAAGCCTTTCGCTAAGACTGTTCCTGTGGGATTTGCAAAGTGATATTTGGAAGCTGGTAGAGGGTTATGGTGAAAAAGGAAATATCTTCAGTTAAAACCTGGAAAGAGGCTTTCTGAGAAACTGCTTTGTGTTCTGTTAATTCATCTCTGAGAGTTACAGCTCCCTCCTAAAGAAGCCCTTCGCTAGGACTGTTCTTGTGGAATTTGCAAAGTGATATTTTGAAGCCCCTAGGGGGCTATGGTGTAAAAGGAAATATCTTCCGTTAAAAACTGGAAAGAAGATTTCTTAGAAACTGCTTTGTGTTCTGTTAATTCATCTCACAGAGATAGAGCTTTCTCCTCCACAAGCCTTCCGCTAAGACTGTTCTTGTGGAATTTGCAAAGTGATATTTGTAAGCCCGTAGAGGGCTATGGTGAAAATGGAAATATCCTAAGATAAAAACCCAAAAGAAGCTTTCTGAGAAACTGCTTTGTGTTCTGTTAGATCATCTCACTGAGTTACAGCTTTACCCTCAAGAATCTGTTCAGTAAGGCTGTTCTTGTGAAATTTGCAATGTGACATTTGGAAGCCCATAGAGGGCTATGGTGAAAAACAAAATATATTCCGTTAAAAACTGGAAAGAATCATTCTGAGAAATTGCCGTGTGTTGTGTTAATACATCTCACTGACTTACAGCTTTCCCCTCAACAAGCTTTTCGCTAAGACTGTTCTTGTGAAATTTGCAAAGTGATATTTGGAAGCCCATAGAGGGCTACGGTGAAAAAGTAAATATCTACCGTTAAAAACTTGAAAGATGCTTTCTGAGAAACTGCCGTGTGTTCGTGTAAGACATCTCACCGCGTTACAGCTTTGCGCTCAAGAAACCTTTCGCTAAGTCTGTTCTTGTGGGATTTGCAAAGTGATATTTGGAAGCCCATAGAGGGCTATGGTGAAAATGGAAATAGCCTAAAATAAAAACTGAAAAGAAGCTTTCTGTGAAAATGCTGTGTGTTTTGTTAGATCACCTCACATAATAACAGCCTTCCCCTCAATAATCCGTTCACTAAGACTGTTCTTGTGAAATTTGCAAAGTGATATTTGGAAGCCCATAGAGGGCTAAGGTAAAAAAGGAAATATCTTGCGTTAAAAACTGGAAAGAAGATTTCTGAGAAACTGCTTTGTGTTCTGTAAATTCATCTCACAGTGTTAGAGCTTTCCCCTCAAGAAGCCTTTCGCTAAGACTGTTCTTGTGGAATTTGCAAAGTGAAATTGGAAGCCCCTAGAGGGCTATGATGAAAAAGGAAATATCCTAAGATAAACACTGAAAAGAAGCTTTCTGAAAAACTGCTTTGTGTTCTGTTAATTCATCTCACAGAGTTTAGCCTTCCCCTGAGGAAGCCGTTCACTAAGACTTTTCTTGTGGAATTTGCAAAGTGATATTTGGAAGCTCCTGGAGGGCGTTGGTGAAAAAGGAAATAGCCTCAGAAAAAAACTGAAAAGATGTTTTCTGAGAAACTGATTTGTGTTCTGTTAATTCAACTCACAGAATTACAGCTTTCCCCTTAAGAAGCCTTTCGCTAAAGTTGTTGTTGTGGAATTTGCAAAGTGATATTTGGAATCCCTAGAGGGCTATGGTGAAAAAGGAAATATCTTCAGTTAAAATCTGAAAGTAAGCTTTCTGAGATACTGCTTTGTGTTCTGTTAATTCATCTCAAAGAGTTACATCTTTTCCCTCAATAAGCCTTTCGCTTAGACTGTTCTTATGGAATTTGCAAAGTGATATTTGGAAGCCCTTAGAGGGCTATGGTGAAAAAGGAAATATTTTCTGTTAAAAACTGGAAAGAAGCTTTCTGTGAAACTACTTTGTGTTCTGTTAATTCATCTCACAGAGTTACAGTTTTCCCTTCAAGAAGCCTTTCGCTACAGCTGTTCTTGTGAAATTTGGAAAGTGATATTTGGAAGCCCATAGAGGGTAAGGTGAAAAAGGAAATATCTTCAGTTAAAAACTGGAAAGAAGTTTTCTCAGAAACTGCTTTGTCTTCTCTTAATTCATCTCACAGAATTACAGTTATCCCTTCAAGAAGACTTTCGCTAAGGCTGTCTTGTGGAATCTGGAAAGTGATAATTGTAAGCCCATAGAGAGCTGTGCGAAAAAGGAAGAATCTTACGCGATAAACTGGAAAGAAGCTTTCTGAGAACCTGCTTTGTGTTCTGTTAATTCTTCTCACAGCGTTACAGCTTTCCCCTCAAGAAGCCTTTTGCTAAGACTGTTTTTGTGGAATTTGCAAACTGATATTTGGAAGCTCACAGCAGGCTATAGTGAAAAAGGAAATATCCTAATATAAAAAATGAAAGGAAGCATTCTGAGAAACTGCTTTGTGATTTGCTAATTCATCTCACAGAGTTACAGCTTTCCCTTCAAGAAGCCTTTCGCAAAGGCTCTTCTTGTGGAATTGGCAAAGTGATATTTGGAAGCCAATAGAGGGCTATGGTGAAAAAGGAAATATCTTCAGTTAAAAACTAGAAAGAAGCTTTCTGAGAAACTGCTTTGTGTTCTGTTAATTCATCTCACAGAGTTACAGCTTTCCCCTCAAGAAGCCTTTCGTTAAGACTGTTCTTGTGGAATATGGAAACTGATATTTGGAAGGCCATAGAGGGATATGGTGAGAAAGGAAATATCTTCCGTTAAAAACTGGAAAGAAGCGTTCTGAGAAACTGCTTTGTGTTCTGTTAATTCATCTCACAGAGTTACAGCTTTCCCTTCAAGAAGTCTTTCGCTAAGGCTGTTCTTGTGGAATTTCGAAAGTGTTATTTGGAAGACCATAGAGGGCTATGGTGAAAAAGGAAATATCTTCAGTTAAAAACTGTAAAGAAGCTTTCGGACAAACTGCTTTGTGTTCTCTTAATTCACCTCAGAGAGTTACTGCTTTCCCCTCAAGAAGCCTTTCGCTAAGACTGTTCTTGTGGAATATGGAAACTGATATTTGGATGCCCTTAGAGGGCTATGGTGAAAAAAGAAATATCTTCCGTTAAAAACTGGAAAGAAGCTTTCTGAGAAACTGCTTTGTGTTCTGTTAATTTATCTCACAGAGTTACAGCATTCCCCTCAAGAAGCCTTTAGCTAAGACTGTTCTTGTGGAATTTGGAAAGTGGTATTTGAAAGCCCTTAGAGGGCTATGGTGAAAAAGGGAATATGTTCTGTTAAAAACTGTAAAGAAGCTTTCTGAGAAACTGCTTCGTGTTCTGTTAATTTATCTCACAGAGTTACAGCTTTCCCTTCAAGAAGCTTTTTGCTAAGGCTGTTCTTGTGGAATTTGGAAAGTGATATTTGGAAGCCCAATGAGGGCTAATGTGAAAAAGTGAATATTTTCCCTTAAAAACTGGAAAGAAGCTTTCTGAGAAACTGCTTTGTGTTCTGGTGATTCTTCTCACAGAATTACAGCTTTCCCCTCAAGAAGCCTTTTGTTAAGACTGCTCTTCTGGAATTTGCAAAGTGATATTTGGAAGCCCTTAGTGGTCTATGGTGAAAAAGGAAATATCCTAAGATACAAACTGAAAAGAAGCATTCTGAGAAACTGCTTTGTGTTCTGTTGATTCATCTCACAGAGTTACAGCTTCCCCCTCAAGAATCTTTCTCTAAGACTGTTCTTGTGGAATTTGCAAAGTGATATTTGGAATCCATTAGAGGGCTATGGAGAAAAAGGAAATATCCTAAGATAAAAACTGAAAAGAAGCTTTCTGACAAGCTGTTCAGTGTTCTGTTAATTCATTTCAAAGTGCTACAGCTCTCCCCTCAAGAAGACTTTCGCTAAGACTGTTGTTGTGGAATGTGCAAAGTGATATTTGGAATTCCATAGAGGGCTATGGTGAACAAGGAAATATTTTCCATTAAAAACTGAAAAGAAGCGTTCTGAGAAACAGTTTATATTCTGTTTATTCATCTCACATAGTTACAGCATTCCCCTCAAGTTGTCTTTTGCTAAGACTGTTCTTGTGAAATTTGCAAAGTGATATTTGGAAGTCCATACAGGGCTATGGTGAAAAAGGAAATATCTTCCGTTAAAAACTGGAAAGAAATTTCTGAGAAACTGCTTTTTGTTCTGTTAATTCTTCTCGCAGAGTTACAGATTTCCCCTCAAGAAGCCTTTCGCTAAGACTGTTCTTGTGGTATTTGCAGAGTGATATTTTGAAGCCCTTAGATGCCTATGGTGAAAAAGGAAGTATCGTAAGGTAAAAACTGAAAAGAAGGTTTCTGAGAAACTGCTTCGTGTCTGTAAATTCATCTCACAGAGTTACAGCTTTCCCCTCAAGAAGCCTTTCGCTAAGACGGTTCTTGTGGAATTTACAAAGTGATATTTGGAATCCCAGAGAGGGCTATGGCGAAAAATAAATATCTTCCGTTAAAAACTGGAAAGAAGCATTCTGAGAAACTGCTTTCTCTTCTGTTAATTCATCTCACAGAGTTACAGCTTTCCCCTCAAGAAGCCTTTCGCTAAGACGGTTCTTGAGGAATTTGCAAAGTGATATTTGGAAGCCCATAGAGGGCCTTTCCCTTCAAGACGCCTTTCGGTAAGTCTGTTCTTGTGGAATTTGCAAAGTGATATTTGGAAGCCCATGGAGGGCTATGGTGAAAAAGTAAATATCTTCCTTTAAACACTGGAAAGAATCTGTCTGAGAAACTGCTTTGTGTTCTGTTAATTCATCTCACAGAGTTACAGCTTTCCCCACAAGAAGCCTTTCCTTAAGACTGTTCTTGTGGAATTTGCAAAGTGATATTTGGAATCCCATGTAGGGCTATGGTGAATAGGAAATATCTTGCGTTAAAAACTGGAAAGAAGCCTTCTGAAAAACTGTTTTGTGTTCTGTTAATTCATCTCACAGAGTTACAGCTTTCACTTCATAAAGCCTTTCGCTAAGGCTGTTCTTGTGGAATTTGCAAAGTGATAGTTGGAAGCCCATAGAGGGCTACTGTGAAGAAGGAAATATCTTCCGTTAAAAACTGGAAAGAAGCTGTCTGAGAAACTGCTTTGTGTTCTGTTAATTCTTCTCACTGTGTTACAGCTACCCCCTCAAGAAACCTTTTCCTAAGACTGTTCTTGTGTAATTTGCAAAGTGATATTTGGAAGCCCATAGAGGGCTATGGTGAAAAAGGAAATATCCTAAGAAAAAATCTGGAAAGAAATTTTCTGAGAAACTGCTTTGTGTTCTGTTAATTCATCTCACAGAGTTTCAGCTTTCCCCTCAAGAAACCCTTCGTGAACAGTGTTCTTGTGGAATTTGCGAAGTGATATTTGGAAGTCCATAGAGGGCTATTGTGAAAAAATAAATATCTTAAGATAAAAACTGAAAAGAAGCTTTTTTGAGAGACTGCTTTGTGTTGGGTTAATACATCTCACAGAATTACAGCTTTGCCCTCCAGAAGCCTTTCGCTAAAACTGTTCTTGTGGAATTTGCAAAGTGTTGTTTGGAGGCCCATAGAGGGCTCTGGTGACAAAGGAAATATCCTAAGATAAAAACTGAAAAGAAGCTTTCTGAGAAACATCTTCGTGTTCTGTTAATTCATCTCACAGTGTTACAGCTTCATCTCAAGAAGCCTTTCGCTAAGACAGTACAAATGGACTTTAAAATTTGATATTTGGAAGCCCAATGAGGGCTAAGGTGAAAAAGGAAATATCCTAAGATAAAAACCGAAAAGAAGCTTTCAGAGAAACGGCTTTTGTTCTGTTAATTCATATCAGAGAGTTACACCTTTCCCCTCATGAAGCCTTTCCCTAAGACTGTTGTTGTGGAATTTGCAGAGTGATATTTCGAAGCCCACAGAGGCCTATGGTGAAAAAGGTAATATCTTCCGTTAAAAACTGGAAAGAAGCTTTCTGAGAAACTGCTCTGTGTTCTGTTAATTCATCTCACAGTGTTACAGCTTTCCCCTCAAGAAGCCTTTCGCTAAGACTGTTCTTGTGGAATTTGCAAAGTGATATTTGAAAGCCCATAGAGGGCTATGGTGAAAAAGGAAATATGTACTGTTAAAAACTGTAAAGAAGATTTCTGAGAAACTGCTTCATGTTCTGTTAATTTATCTCACAGAGTTACAGCTTTCCCTTCAAGAAGCTTTTTGCTAAGGCTGTTCTTGTGGAATTTGGAAAGTGATATTTGGAAGCCCAATGAGGGTAATGTGAAAAAGTGAATATCTTCCCTTAAAAACTGGAAAGAAGATTTCTGAGAAACTGCTTTGTGTTCTGGTGATTCTTCTCACAAAATTACAGCTTTCCCCTCAAGAAGCCTTTTGTTAAGACTGTTCTTCTGGAATTTGCAAAGTGATATTTGGAAGCCCTTAGTGGTCTATGGTGAAAAAGGAAATATCCTAAGATACAAACTGAAAAGAAGCATTCTGAGAAACTGCTTTGTGTTCTGTTGATTCATCTCACAGAGTTACAGCTTCCCCCTCAAGAATATTTCTCTAAGACTGTTCTTGTGGAATTTGCAAAGTGATATTTGGAATCCCTTAGAGGGCTATGGAGAAAAAGTAAATATCCTAAGATAAAAACTGAAAAGAAGCTTTCTGAGAAGCTGTTTAGTGTTCTGTTAATTCATTTCAAAGTGCTACAGCTCTCCCCTCAAGAAGACTTTCGCTAAGACTGTTGTTGTGGAATGTGCAAAGTGATATTTGGAATTCCATAGAGGGCTATGGTGAACAAGGAAATATTTTCCATTAAAAACTGAAAAGAAGCGTTCTGAGAAACAGCTTTATATTCTGTTTATTCATCTCACATAGTTACAGCTTTCCCCTTAAGTTGTCTTTTGCTAAGACTGTTCTTGTGAAATTTGCAAAGTGATATTTCGAAGTCCATACAGTGCTATGGTGAAAAAGGAAATATCTTCCGATAAAAACTGGAAAGAAATTTCTGAGAAACTGCTTTTTGTTCTGTTAATTCTTCTCACAGAGTTACAGATTTCCCCTCAAGAAGCCTTTCGCTAAAACTGTTCTTGTGGTATTTGCAGAGTGATATTTGGAAGCCCTTAGATGGCTATGGTGAAAAAGGAAATATCCTAAGGTAAAAACTGAAAAGAAGATTTCTGAGAAACTGCTTCGTGTCTGTGAATTCATCTCACAGAGTTACAGCTTTCCCCTCAAGAAGCCTTTCGCTAAGACGGTTCTTGTGGAATTTACAAAGTGATATTTGGAAGCCCAGAGAGGACTATGGCGAAAAAGGAAATATCTTCCGTTAAAAACTGGAAAGAAGCGTTCTGAGAAACTGCTTTCTCTTCTGTTAATTCATCTCACAGAGTTACAGCTTTCCCCTCAAGAAGCCTTTCGCTAAGACGGTTCTAGAGGAATTTGCAAAGTGATATTTGGAAGCCCATAGAGGGCCTTTCCCTTCAAGAAGCCTTTCGGCAAATCTGTTCTCGTGGAATTTGCAAAGTGATATTTGGAAGCCCATAGAGGGCTATGGTGAAAAAGTAAATATCTTCCTTTTAAAAACTGGAAAGAATCTGTCTGAGAAACTTCTTTGTGTTCTGTTAATTCATCTCACAGAGTTACAGCTTTCCCCTCAAGAAGCCTTTCCCTAAGACTGTTCTTGGGGAATTTCAAAAGTGATATTAGGAAGCCCATAGAGGGCTATGGTGAAAAAGGAAATATCTTCCGTTAAAACCTGGAAAGAAGCTTTCTGAGAAACTGCTTTCTGTTCTGTTACTTCATCTCACAGAGTTACAGCTTTTCCCTCAAGAAGTCTTTCGCTAAGGCTGTTCTTGTGGAATTTGCAAAGGGATATTTGGAAGCCCATGTAGGGCTATGATGAATAGGAAATATCTTGCGTTAAATACTGGAAAGAAGCCTTCTGAAAAACTGCTTTGTGTTCTGTTAATTCATCTCACAGTGTTACAGCTTTCCCCTCAAGAAGCCTTTCGCTAAGACTGTTCTTGTGGAATTGGCAAAGTGATATTTGGAAGCCCATAGAGAGCTTTCGTTAAAAATGAAATATCTTCAGTTAAAAACTGGAAAGAAGCGTTCTGAGAAACTGCTTTGTGTTCTCTTATTTCATTTCACAGAGTTACAGCTTTCCCCTCCAGAAGCCTTTCGCTAAGGCTGTTCTTGAGGAATTTACAAAGTGATATTTGGAAGCCCATACAGGGTTATGGCGAAAAAGGAAATATCCTAAGATAAAAACCATAAAGAAGCTTTCTCAGAAACTGCATTGTGTTCTCTTAATTCATCTCACAGAGTTACATCTGTCCCGTCAAGAAGCCGTTCACTAAGACTGTTCCTGTGGAATTCGCAAGGTGATAGTTGGAAGTCCATAGAGGGCTACGGTGAAAAAGGAAATATCTTCCATTAAAAACTACAAAGAAATTTTCTGAGAAACTGCTTTGTGTTCTGTTAATTCATCTCACAGAGTTACAGCTTTCTTCTCAGAAGCCATTCTCTAAGACTCTTCTAGTGGAATTTGCAACGTGATATTTGGAAGCCCATAGAGGGCTATGGTGTAAAAGTAGATATCTTCCGTTAAAACCTGGAAAGAAAGTTTCTGAGAAACTGTTTTGTGTTCTGTTTCTTCATCTCACAGAGTTACTGCTTTACCCTCAAGAAGTCTTTCGCTAAGACTGTTCTTGTGGAACTTGCAAAGTGATATTTGGAACCCTTAGACGGCTATGCTGATAAAGGAAAGATCTGCAGTTAAAAACTGGAAAGAAGCCTTCTGAGAAACAGCTTTGTTTTCTCTTAATCCATCTCAGAGAGTTCCAGCATCCACCTCAAGAAGTCTTTCGCTAAGACTGTTCTTGTGGAATTTCCAAGGTGATATTTGGAAGCCCATAGAGGGCTACGGTGAAAAAGGTAATATAGTAAGATAAAAACTGAAAAGAAGATTTCTGAGAAACTGACTTTCTGTTCTGTTAATTCATCTCACAGATTTTCAACTTTCCCAGAAAGAAGTCTTTCGCTAAGACTCTTCTTGTTGAATTTACAAAGTGATAATTGGAAGTCCATGGAGGGCTATGGTGAAACTGGAAATATCTTCAGTTAAAAACTGGAAAGAAGTGTCTGAGAAACTGCTTTGGGTTCTGTTAATTCATCTCACAGAATTACAGCATTAACCTCAAGAATCCTTTCCCTAAGACTGTTCTTGTGGAATTTTGCAAAGTGATATTTGGAAGACAATAGAGGGCTATGGTGAAAAAGGAAGTATCCTAAGATAAAAACTGAAAAGAAGCTTTTTGTGAAACTGCTTTGTGTTCTCTTAATTCATCTCACAGGGTTTTCGTTTTTCCTTGAAGAAGCCTTTCGCTAAGACTGTCCTTGTGGAATTAGCAAAGTGTTATTTGAAAGCCTATAGAGGGCTATGTTGAAAAAGGAAATATCATAAGATAAAAACTGAAAAGAAGCTTTTTGACAAACTACTTTGCGTTTTGTTAATTCATCTCACAGAGTTACAGTTTTCCCCTCAAGACGCCTTTCGCCAGGACTGTTCTTGTGGAATTTGAAGAGTGATATTTAGAAGCCCATAGAGGGCTACGGTGATAAAGGAAATATTCTAAGATAAAAACCGAAAAGAAGCTTTCCTGGCCACTGCTTTGTTTTCTGTTAATTCATCTCACAGAGTTACAGCTTTCCCCTCAAGAAGCCTTTCCCTAATACTGTTCTTGTGGAATTTGCAAAGTGATATTTGGAAGCCCATAGAGGGCTATGGTGAAAAAGGAAATATCTTCAGTTAAAAACTGGAAAGAACCTTTCTGAGAAACCGCTTTTTGATCTGTTAATTCATCTCACAGTGTTACAGCTTTCGCCTCAAGAAGCCTTCCACTAAGACTGTTCTTGTGGAATTTGCAAAGTGATATTTGGAAGACCATAGAGCGCTCTGGTGAAAAATTAAATATCCTGCGATAAAATCTGAAAAGAAGGTTTTTTGAGAATCTGTTTTGTGTTCTCTTAATTCATCTCACAGTGTTTTAGCTTTGCACTCAAGAACCCCTTCGCTAAGACTGTTCTTGGGGAATTTGCAAAGTGATATTTGGAGGCCAATAGAGGGCTATGGTGGAAAAGGAAATATCCTAAGATAAAAACTGAAGAGAAGCTTTTTTAAAAACTACTTTGTGTTATGTTAATTCATCTCACAGAGTTACAGCTTTCCATTCAGGATGCCTTTTGGTAAGACTGTTCCAGTGGAATTTGCAAGGTGATATTTGGAAGCCTAGAGGGCTATGGTGAGAAAGGAAATATCCTAAGATAACAACTGAAAAGAAGCTTTCTGAGAGACTGCTTTGTGTTCTGTTAATTCGACTCAGAGAGTTAAGCTTTCCCCTCAAGAAGCCTTTCGCTAGGGCTAAGGTGAAAAAGGAAATATCTTCTGTTACAAACTGGAAAGAAGATTTCTGAGAACCTGCTTTGTGTTCTGTTAATTCATCTCACAGAGTTACAGTTTCCCCTCCAGAAACCTTTCGCTAACACTGTTCTTGTGGAATTTGCAAAGTGATATTTGGAAGCAAATAGAGGGCTATGGTGAAAAAGGAAATAACTTCAGTTAAAAAATGAAAAGAAGCTTTCCGAGAAACTGCTTTGTGTTCTGTTCATTCATCTCAAAGAGTTACAGCTTGCCCCTCAAGAAGCCTTCCGCTAAGACTGTTTTTGAGGAATTTCCAAAGTGATATGTGGAAGCCCATAGAGGGCTATGGTGAAAATGGAAATATCCTAAGATACTAACCGAAAAGAAGCTGTCTGAAAAACTGCTTTGTGTTCTGTTAGTTCATCTCACAGAGCTACAGCTTTCCCCTCAAGAGGCCGTTTACTAAGACTGTTTTGTGAAATTTGGAAAGTGATATTTGGAAACCCATAGAGGACTATGGTGAAAAAGGAAATATCTTCCGTTAAAAACTGGAAAGAAGCATTCTGAGAAAATGCCGTGTTTTCTGTTAATACTTCTCACTGAGTTACAGCTTTCCTCTCAAAAAGCCTTTCGCTGAGACTGTTCTTGTGGGATTTGCAAAATGATACTTGGAAGCCCATAGAGGACCCTGGTGAGAAAGGAAATATCTTCCATTAAAAACTGGAAAGAAGATTTGTGAGAAAATGCTTTGTGTTCTGTTAATTCATCTCACAGAATTAGAGTTTTGCCCTCAAGAAGCCTTTCTCTAAGACTGCTCTTGTGGAATTTGCAAAGTGATATTTGGAATCCCATAGAGGGCTAAGGTGATAAAAGAAATATCTTCCAATAAAAACTGGAAAGAAGATTTCTGAGAAACTGCTTTGTATTCTGTTAATGCATCTCACAGTGTTACAGCTCTCCCATCCAGAAACCTTTCGCAAACACTGTTTTTGGGGAATTTGCAAAGTGATATTTGGAAGCCCAGAGAGAGCTATGGTGAAAAAGGAAATATCCGAAGATAAAAACTGAAAGAAGCTATCTGAGAAACTGCTTTGTGTTCTGTTAATTCATCTCACAGTGTTACAGCTTTCACCTCAAGAAGCCTTTCGTTGAGACTGTTCTTTTGGAATTTGCAAAGTGATATTTGGAAGCTCCTAGAGGGCTATGGTGAAAAAGGAAGTATCCTAAGATAAAAACTGAAAAGAAGCTTTCTGAGAAACTGCATTGTGTTTTCTTAATTGATGTCACGGAGTTATAGATTTCCCCTCCAGAAGCCTTTCGCTAAGACTGTTCTTGTGGAATTTGCAACATGATATTTGGAAGCCCGTAGTGGGCTATGGTGAAAAAGGAAATATCTTCCGTTAAAAACTGGAAAGAAGATTTCTGAGAAACTCCTTTGTGTTCTGCTAATACATCTCAAAGAGTTACAGCTTTCCCCTCAAGAAACCGATCACTAAGACTGTTCTTGTGGAATTTGCAAAGTGATATTTGGAAGCCCATAGAGGGCTATGGTGAAAAAGGAAATATCTTCCCTTAAAAACTGGAAATAAGCTTTCTGAGAAACTGCCGTGTGTTCTCTTAATGCAACTCACCGAGTTTCAGCTTTCCCCTCAAGAAGACTTTCGCTAGGACTGTTCTTGTGGGATTTGCAAAGTGATATTTGGAAGCCCATAGAAGGCCATTTTGAAAAAGGAATTATCCTAAGATAGAAACTGAAAATAAGTTTTCTGAGAAACTGCTTTGTGTTCTGTCAATTCAACTCACAGAGTTACAGCTTTCCCCTCAAGAAGCCTTTTGCTAAGGCTGTTGTTGTGAAATTTTCAAAGTGATATTTCGAAGCCCATAGAGGGCTATGGTGAAAAAGGAAATATCTTCCGTTAAAAACTGGAGAGTAGCTTTCAGAGAATCTGCCGTGTGTTATGTTAATACATCTCACCGAGTTATAATTTGACCCTCAAGAAACCTTTCACTAAGACTGTTCTTGTGGGATTTGCAAAGTTATCTTTGGAAGCCCATAGAGGGCTATGGTGAAAATTGAAATATCTTCAGTTAAAAAGTGGAAAGAAGCTTCTGAGAAACTGCTTTGTGTTCTGTTAATTCATTTCACAGAGTTACAGTTTTCCCCTCAAGAAGCCTTTCACTAAAACTGTTCTTGTGGAATTTGCAAAGTGATCTTTGGAAGCCCATAGAGGGCTATGGTGAAAAAGGAAATATTCTAACATAGAAACCGAAAAGAAGCTTTCTGAGAAACTGCTTTGTGTTCTGTTAATTCATCTCACAGGGTTACAGCTTCCGTTCCAGAAGCCTTTCGCTAAGACTGTTCGTGTGGAATTTGCAAAGTGATATTTGGAAGCCCATACAGGGCTATGGTGAAAAAGGAAATATCTTCAGTTAAAAAATGTAAAGAAGCTTTCTGAGAAACTGCTTTGTGTTCTGCTAATTCATCTCACAGAGTTACAGCCTTCCCCTCATGAAGCCTTTCGCTAAGGCTGTTCTTGTGGAATTTTCAAAGAGATATTTAGAAGCCCATAGAGGGCTACGGTGAAAAAGGAAATATCTTCCGTTAAAAACTGGAAAGAAACTTTCTGAGAAGCTGCTATGTGTTCTGTTAATTCATCTCACAGAGTTACACACTTTCCCCTCAGGAAGCCTTTCGCTAAGACTGTTCTTGTGGAATTTGCAAAGTGTTATTTGGAAGACCTTAGGGGGCTATGGTAAAAAGGATATATCTTCCGTTAAAAACTGGAAAGAAGATTTCTAAGAAACAACTTTGTTTTCTGTTAGTTCATCTCACAGAGTTACAGATTTCCCCTCCAGAAGCCCTTCACTAAGACTCTTCTTTAGGAATTTGCAAAGTGATATTTGGTAGCCCAAAGTGGTCTATGGTGAAAAAGGAAATATCTTCAGTTAAAAACTGAAAAGAAACATTCTGAGAAACTTCTTTGTGTTCTGTTAATTCATCTCAAAGAGTTACACCTTTCCCCTCAAGAAGCCTTTCGCTAAGACTGCTCTTGTGTAATTTGCAAAGTGATCTTTGGAAGCCCATAGAGGGCTATGGTGAAAAAGGAAATATTCTAAGATAGAAACCGAAAAGAAGCTTTCTGAGAAACTGCTTTGTGTTCTGTTAATTCATCTCACAGGGTTACAGCTTCCGTTCCAGAAGCCTTTCGCTAAGACTGTTCGTTTGGAATTTGCAAGGTGATATTTGGAAGCCCTTACAGGGCTATGGTGAAAAAGGAAATATCTTCAGTTAAAAACTGTAAAGAAGCTTTCTGAGAAACGGCTTTGTGTTCTGCTAATTCATATCACAGAGTTACAGCCTTCCCCTCATGAAGCCTTTCACTAAGGCTGTTCTTGTGGAATTTTCAAAGAGATATTTAGAAGCCCATAGAGGGCTACGGTGAAAAAGGAAATATCTTCCGTTAAAAACTGGATAGAAACTTCCTGAGAAGCTGCTATGTGTTCTGTTAATTCATCTCACAGAGTTACACACTTTCCCCTCAGGAAGCTTTTCGCTAAGACTGTTCTTGTGGAATTTGCAAAGTGTTATTTGGAAGACCTTAGGGGGCTATGGTAAAAAGGATATATCTACCGTTAAAAACTGGAAAGAAGATTTCTAAGAAACTACTTTGTGTTCTGTTAGTTCATCTCACAGAGTTACAGATTTCCCCTCCAGAAGCCCTTCACTAAGACTCTTCTTTAGGAATTTGCAAAGTGACATTTGGTAGCCCAAAATGGGCTATGGTGAAAAAGGAAATATCTTCAGTTAAAAACTGAAAAGAAACATTCGGAGAAACTGCTTTGTGTTCTGTTAATTCATCTCAAAGAGTTACACCTTTCCCCTCAAGAAGCCTTTCGCTAAGACTGCTCCTGTGTAATTTGCAAAGTGATATTTAGAAGCCCTCAGAGGGCTATGGTGAAAAAGGAAATATCCTAAGATAAAAACTGAAAAGAAACTTTCTGAGAAACTGCTTTCTGTTCTCTTAGTTTATCTCACAGTGTTACAGCTTTCCGCTCAAGGAGCCGTTCACTAAGACTGTTCTTGTGGAATTTACCAAGTGACATTTGGAAGCCCTTAGAGGACTATAGTGAAAAAGTAAATATCCTAAGATAAAAACTGAAAATAAACTTTCTGAGAAACTGCTTTGTTTTCTGTTAATTCAACTCACAGAGTTACAGCTTTACCCTCAAGAAGACTTTCGCTAAGGCTGCTGTTGTGGTATTTGCAAAGTGATATTTGGAAGCCATTAGAGGGCTACGGTGAAAAAGGAAATATCTTCAGTTAAAAACTGAAAAGAAGCTTTCTGAGAAACTGCTGTGTGTTCTGTTAATTCATCTCAAAGAATTAGAGCATTCCCCTGAAGACACCTTCCGCTAAGACTGTTCTTCTGGAATTTGCTAAGTGATAATTGGAAGCCCATAGATGGCTACGGTGAAAAAGGAAATATTCTAAGATAAAAACAGAGAAGAAGCTTTCTGAGAAACTGCTTTGTGTTCTTTTAGTTAATCTCACAGTGTTACCACTTTCCCCTCAAGAAGCCATTCAGTAAGTCTGTTCTAGTGAAATTTTCAAAGTGATATTTGGAAGCCCTTATTGGGCTATGTTGAAAAAGGAAATATCTTCTTTTAAAAACTAGAAAGAAGCACTCTGAGAAACTGCCGCGTGTTCTGTTAATATATCTCACGGAGTTACAGCTTTCTCCACAAGAAGCCTTTCGCTCAGACTGTTCCTGTGGGATTTCCATAGTGATATTTGGAAACCCATAGAGGGCTATGGTGAAAAAGGAAATATCCTAAGATAAAAACTGGAAAGAAGATTTCTGAGAAACTGCTTTGTGTTCTGTTAGTTCATCTCACCGATTTACAGCTTTCCCCTCAAGAAGCCGTTCACTAAGACTGTTCTTGTGGAATTTGCAAAGTGATATTTGGAAGCCCATAGAGGCCTACGGTGAAAAAGGAAATATCTTCGGTTAAAAACTGGAAAGAAGATTTCTGAGAAACTGCTTTGTGTTCTGTTAATTCATCTCACAGAGTTACAGCTTTCCCCTCCAGAAGTCTTTGGCTAAGACTGTTTTTGTGGAATTTGCAAAGTGATATTTCAAAGCCCTTAGAGGGCTATGGTGAAAAAGGAAATACCCTAAGATAAAAACTGAAAAGAAGCTCTCTGAGAAACTGTTTTGTTTTCTGTTAAATCAACTCACAGAGTTACAGCTTTCCCCTCAAGAAGCCTTTCGCAAAGACTGTTCTTGTGGAATTTGCAAAGTGATATTTGGAGGCCCATAAATGGCTACGGTGAAAAAATAAATATATTCCGTTAAAAACTGTAAAGAAGATTTCTGAGAAACTGCTTTGAGTTCTGTTAATTCATCTCACAGAGTTACAGCTTTTCCCTCAAGAAGCCTTTCGATAACACTGTTTTTGTGGATTTTGCAAAGTGATATTTGGAAGCCCATTGAAGGCTTTGCTGAGAAAGGAAATATTCTAAGATAAAAACTAAAAAGAAGCTTTCTGAGAAACTGCTTTGTGTTCTGTTAATTCATCTCACAGAGTTACAGCTTATCCCTCCAGAAGCCTTTCGCTAAGACTGTTCTTGTTGAATTTGCAAAGTGTAATTTGGAAGCCCATGGATGGCTATGGTGAAATAGGAAATATTTTCCGTTAAAAACTGGAAAGAAGCTTTCTGAGAAACTGTTTTGTGTTCTGTTAATTCATCTTCAACGTTACAGCTTTCCCCTCAAGAAGCCATTAACTAAGATTGTTCTTGTGGAATTTGCAATGTGATATTTGGAAGCCCCTAGAGGGCTATGGTGAAAAAGGAAATAGCCTAAGATAAAACTGAAAAGAAGCTTTCTGAAAAACTGCTTTTTGTTCTGTCAATTGAACTCACAGAGTTACAGCTTTCCCCTCAAGAAGACTTTCGCTAATGCTGTTGCTGTGGAATTTGCAAAGTGATATTTGGACGCCCATACAGGGCTTTGGTTAAACAGGAAATATCTTCCATTAAAAACTGGAAGGAAGCTTTCTGAGAAACGGCTTTGTGTTCTGTTAATTCATCTCACAGAGTTGCAGCTTTCCCCTGTAGAAGCCTTTCGCTGAGACTGTTCTTGTGGAACTTGCAAAGTGATATTTGGAAGCCCAAAAGGGCTATGGTGAAAAAGGAAATATCCTCAGTTAAAAACTGGAAAGAAGATTCTGAGAAAATGCCGTGTCTTCTGTTAATACGTCTCACTGAGTTACAGCTTTCCTCTCAAGAAGCCTTTCGCTAAGACTGTTCCTGTGGGATTTCCATACTGATATTTGGAAACCCATAGAGGGCTAAGGTGAAAAAGGAAATATCCTAAGATAAAAACTGGAAAGAAGATTTGTGAGAAACTGCTTTGTGTTCTGTTAGTTCATCTCACCGATTTACAGCTTTCCCCTCAAGAAGCCGTTCACTAAGACTGTTCTTGTGGAATTTGCAAAGTGATATTTGGAAGCCCATAGAGGGCTATGGTGAAAAATGAAATATCTTCCGTTAAAAACTGGAAAGAATCTTTCTGAGAAACTGCTTTGTGTTCTGTTAATTCGTCTCAGAGAGTTACAGCTTTCCGCTCCAGAAACGTTTCGCTAAGACTGCTGTTTTGGAATTTGCAAAGTGTTATTTTGAGGCCCATTCAGGGCTATGGTGAAAAAGGAAGTATCCTAAGATAAAAACTGAAAAGAAGCTTTCATAGAAACTGCTTTGTGTTCTGTTAATTCATCTCACAGAGTTACAGATTTCCCTTCCAGAAGCCTTTCGCTAAGACTGTTCCTGTGGAATTTGCAAAGTGATATTTGGAAGCTCATAGAGGGCTATGATGAAAAAGGAAATATATTCAGTTAAAAACTGAAAAGAAGCTTTCTGAGAAACTGCCGAGTGTTCTGTTAAGTATACATCTGACCGAGATACAGCTTTCCCCACAAGAAGCCTTCGCTTAGAATGTTATTGTGGGATATTCAAAGTCATCTTTGGAAGCCCATAGAGGGCTAAGGTGAAAAAGGAAATATCTTCCGTTAAAAACTGGAAAGAAGCTTTCTGAGAAACTGCTTTGTGTTCTATTAATTCATCTCACAGGGTTACAGCTACCCCTAAAGATGCTTTTCACTAAGACTTTTCTTGTGGAATTCGCAAAGTGATATTTGGAAGCCCAGAGAGGGCTATGGTGAAAAAGGAAATTTCTAAGATAAAAACAGAAAAGAAGCTTTCGGAGAAACTGCTTTGTGTTCTGTTTATTCAACTCACAGAGTTTTAGCTTTTCCGTCAAGAGGCCTTTCGCTAAGACTGTTCTTGTGGCATTTGCAAAGTGATATTTGTAACCCATAGAGGGCTATGGTGAAAAAGGAAATATCCTAAGATAAAAACTGAAAAAGAAGCTTTCTGAGAAACTGCTTTGTGTTCTGTTAGTTCATTTCACAGGGTTACAGCTTTCCCCTCAAGAAGTCGTGCACTAAGACTGTTCTTGTGAAATTGCAAAAGTGATATTTAGAAGCCCATAGAGGGCTACGGTGATAAAGGAAATATCCTATGTTAAAAACTGGAAAGAAGCTTTCTGAGATACTGCCGTGTGTTCTGTTAATACATCTCACCGAGTTACAGCTTTTCCCACAAGAAGACTTTCGCTAAGTCTGTTCTTGTGGGATTTGCAAAGTGATATTTGGAAGCCCATTGAGGGCTATGGTGAAAAAGGAAATATCTTCAGGTAAAAACTGGAAAGAAGCTTTCTGAGAAACTGCTTTGTGTTCTTTTAATTCATCTCACAGAGCTACAGCTTTCCTTCAGGAAGCCTTTCGCTAAGACTCTTCTTGTGGAATTTGCAAAGTGATATTTGGAAGCCCATAGAAGGCTACAGTGATAAAAGAAATATCTTCCGTTAAATACTGGAAAGAAACTTCTGAGAAACTGCTTTGTGTTCTGTTAATTCATCTCACAGAGTTACAGATTTCACTTCCAGAAGGCATACACTAAGACTGTTCTTGTGGAATTTGCAAATTGATATTTGGAAGCCCAAAAAAAGCTATCTTGAAAAAGGAAATATTCTAAGACAAAAACTGAAAAGAAGCTTTCTGAGAAACTGCTTTGTGTTCTGTTAATTTATCTCACAGAGTTACAGCTTTCCCTTCAAGAAGCCTTTCGCTAAGTCTGTTCTTGTAGAATTTACAAAGTGATATTTGGAAGACCATAGAGGGCTATGGTGAAAAAGGAAATAACTTCCGTTAAAAACTGGAAAGAAGCTTTCTGAAAAACTGCTTTGTGTTCTGTTAATTCATCTCACAGAGTTACAGATTTCCCTTCAAGAAGCCTTTCGCTAAGGCAGCTCTGGTGGATTTTGGAAAGTGATATTTGGAAGAGCATAGCGGGCTATGGTGAAAAAGGAAATATCTTCAGTTAAAAACTGGAGAGAAGCTTTCTGAGAAACTGCTTTGTGTTCTGTTAATTCATTTCACAGAGTTACTGCTTTCCCCTCAAGATGCCTTTCGGTAAGACTGTTCTTGTGGAATTTGCGAAATGATATTTGGAATCCCATAAAGAGCTACGATGAAAAAGGAAATATCTTCTATTAATAACTGGAAAGAAGCTTTCTGAGAAACTGCTTTGTGTTCTGTTAATTCATCTCACAGAGTTACAGCTTTCCCCTCAAGAAGATTTTCGCTAAGACTGTTCTTCTGGAATTTGGAAAGTGATACATGGAAGCCCATAGAGGGCGATGGTTAAAAAGGAAATATCTTATTTAAAAACAGGAAGAAGTTTTCTGAGAAACTTCTTGGTGTTCTGTTAATTCATCTCACAGAGTTACATCTTTCCCCTTAATAAGCCGGTCGCTAAGACTGTTATTGTGGAATTTGCAAAGTGATATTTGGAAGCCCATAGAGGACTGTGATGAAAAAGGAAATATCTTCCGTTAAAAACTGTAAAGAAGCTTTCTCAGAAACTGCTTTGTGTTCCGTTAATTCATCTCACAGAGTTACAGCTTTGCCTTCAAGATTCCGTTCACTAAAACTGTTCTTGTGAAATTTGCAAAGAGATATTTGGAAGCCCATAGAGTGTTATGGTGAAAAAGGAAATATCTTCCATTAAAAACTGGAAAGAAGTTTTCTGAGAAATTGCTTTGTGTTCTGTTAATTCATCTCACAGAATTACAGCTTTCCCCTCAAGAAGCCTTTGGCTTAGACTGTTCGTGTGGAATTTGCAAAGTCATATTTGGAAGCCCATAGGAAGCTATGGTGAAAAAGGAAATATCCTATGAAAAATACTAAAAAGAAGGTATCTGAGAAATTGCTTTGTGTTCTGTTAATTCATCTCACAGCGTTACTGCTTTCCCCTCAAGAACCTTTTTGCTAAGAGTGTTCTTGTGTAACTTGCAAAGTGATATGTGGAAGCCCATAGAGGGCTATGGTGAAAAAGGAAATATCTTCAGTTAAAAACTGTAAAGAAGCTTTCTGAGAAGCTGCTTTGTGTTCTGTTAATTCATCTCACAGAGTTACAGCTTTCCCGTCAAAAAGCCTTTCGCTAATACTTTTCTTGTGGAATTTGCAAAGTGATATTTGGAAGCTCATAGAGGGCTAGGGTGAAAAAGGAATTATCTTCAGTTAAAAACTGAAAAGACGCTTTTGAGAAACTGCTCTTTGTTCTGTTAATTCATCTCACACAGTTACAGTTTTCCCCACAAGAAGCCATTCGCTAAGTCTGTTCTTGTGGAATTTGCAAAGTGGCATTTGGAAGCCCATAGAGGGCTATGGTGAAAAAGGAAATATCTTCTGTTAAAAACTGGAAAGAAGCTTTCTGAGAAAATGCTTTGTGTTGCGATAATTCATCTCACAGAGTTACAGCTTTCCCCTCAAGAAGCATTTCGCTTAGACTGTTCTTGTGGAATTCGCAAAGTGATACTTGGAAGCCCATAGAGGGTTACGGTGAAAATGAAATATCTTCCCTTAAAAAGTGGAAAGAAGGTTTCTGAGAAACTGCTTTGTGTTCTGTTAATACATCTCACAGAGTTACAGCTTTCTTCTCAAGAAACCGTTCACTAAGACTGTTTTTTTGAAATTTTCAAACAATATTTGGAAGCCCATAGAGGGCTATGGTGAAAAAGGAAATATCCTAAGATAAAAAATGAAAAGTAGCTTTCTGAGAAACTGTAATTCATCTCAAAGAGTTACAGATTTCCCCTCAAGAAGCCTTTCGCTAAGAATGTTCTTGTGGAATTTTCAAAGTGATATTTTGAAGACCATAGAAGTCTACCGTGATAAAGGAAATATCCTAAGATAAAAACTGAAAAGAAGCTTTCTGAGAAACTGCTTTGTGTTCTGTTAATTCATCTCACAGATTTACAGCCTTCCGCTCCAGAAGCCATTCGCTAAGACTGTTCCTGTGGAATTTGCAAAGTGATATTTGGAAGCCCTTAGCGGGCTATGGTGAAAATGGAAATTTCTTCCGTTAAAAACTGGCAGGAAGCTTCCTGAGAAACTGGTTTGTGTTCTGCTAATTCATGTCACAGAGGTACAGCTTTCCCCTCAAGATGTCGTTCACTATACTGTTCTTGTGAAATTTGAAAAAAGATATTTGGTAGCCCATATAGGGCTGTGGTGAAAAAGGAAATATATTCAGTTAAAAACTGCAAAGAAGGTTTCTGAGAAACTGCTTTCTGTTGTGTTAATTCATCTCACAGAGTTACAGCTTTCCCCTCAAAAAGCCATTCGCTAAAACTGTTCTTGTGGAATTTTCAAAGTGATACTTGGAAGCCCATAGAGGGCTATGGTGAAAAAGGAAATATCTTCCGTTAAAAACTGGAAAGAAGCTTTCTGAGAAATTGCTTTGTGTTCTGTTAATTCATCTCACAGAGTTACTGCATTCCTCTCAAGAAGCCTTTCGCTGAGACTCTTCTTGTGGAATTTGTAAAGTGATATTTGGAAGCCCATAGAGGGTTATGGTGAAAAAGGAAAATCTTCCCTTAAAAACTGGAAAGAAGCTTTCTGAGAAACTGCTTTGTGTTCGATTATTTCATCTCACAGTTACTGCTTTCCCCTCAAGAAGCCTTTGGCTAAGACTGTTCTTGTGGAATTTTCATAGTGATATTTTCAAGCCCATGGAGGGCTAAGGTTAAAAAGGAAATATCCTAAGATAAAAACTGAAAAGAAGTATTCTGAGAAACTTCTTTGTGTTCTGTTAATTCATCTCACAGAGGTACAGATTTCTCCTCAAGAAGCCAGTTGCAGACATTATTCTTGTGGAATGTGCAAAGTGATATTTGGAAGCCCATAGAGGGCAAGGATGAAAAAGGAAATATTCTAAGATAAAAACTGAAAAGAAACTTTGGAAATGTTCTTTGTGTTCTGTTAATTCATCCAACAGAGTTACAGCTTTACCCTCAAGAAGCCGTTCACTAAGAGGGTTCTTGTGAAATTTTAAATGTGATATTTGAAAGCCCAAAGCGCGCTATGGTGATAAAGGAAATATCCTAAGATAAAACCTGCAAAGAAGCTTACTAAGGAACTGCTTTGTGTTCTGTTAATTCATCTCACAGGGTTACAGCTTTCCCTTAAAGAAGTCTTTCGCTAAGACTGATCTTGTGGAATTTCCAAAGTGATATTTGGAAGCCCATGGTGGGTTATGGTGAAAAAGGAATTATCTTCCGTTAAAAATTGGAAAGAAGGTTTCTGAGAAACTGCTTTGTGTTCTGTTAATTCATCTCACAGTGTTACAGCTTTCCCCTCAAGAAGCCATTCGCTAAGACTGTTCTTGTGGAATTTGCAAAGTGATATTTGGAAGTCCATAGAGGGCTATG
Source organism: Chlorocebus sabaeus (assembly GCF_047675955.1). Taxonomy (NCBI): domain Eukaryota; kingdom Metazoa; phylum Chordata; class Mammalia; order Primates; family Cercopithecidae; genus Chlorocebus; species Chlorocebus sabaeus. Next base: position 109,227 of record NW_027327800.1, on the reverse strand, counting down.
GTGAAAAAGGAAATATCTTCCGTTAAACACTGCAAAGAAGCTTTCTGAGAAACTGCTTTGTGTTCTGTTAATTCATCTCACAGACTTACAGCTTTCCCTTCAAGAAGCCTTTCGCTAAGACTGTTCTTGTGGAATTTTCAAAGTGATATTGGAAGCCCTTAGGGGGCTATAGTAAAAAAGGAAATATCTTCCGTTAAAAACTGGAAAGAAGCTTTCTGATAAACTGCTTTGTGTTCTGTTAATTCATCCAATAGAGTTACAGCTTTCCCCTCAAGAAGCCGTTCACTAAGAGATTTCTTGTGAAATTTTCAAAGAGATATTTGGAAGCCCATAGAGGGCTATGGTGAAAAAAGAAATATCTTCAGTTAATAACTGCAAAGAAGATTTCTGATAATCTGTTTTGTGTTCTGTTATTTAATCTCACAGAGTTACAGCTTTCCGCTCAAGAAGCCATTCGCTTAGACAGTTCTTGAGGAATTTGCAAAGTGATATTAAGAAGCCGTATAGGGCTATGGTGAAAAAGGAAATATCCTAAGATAAGAAGTGCAAAGAAGCTTTTTGAGAAACTACTTTGTGTTCTGTTAATGCATCTCACAGAGTTACAGCTTTCATCTCAAGAAGCCTTTCGATAAGGCTGTTCTTGCGGATTTTACAAAGTGATATTTGGAAGCCCATAGAGAGCTATGGTGAAAAAGGAAATATCTTCCGTTAAAAACTGGAAGGAAGCTTTTCTGAGGAAGTGCTTTGTGTTCTGTTAATTCGTGTCCAGAGTTACAGATTTCCCCTCAAGAAGCCTTTTGATAAGACTGTTCTAGTGGAATTTGCAAAGTGATATTTGGATCTCCTAGAGGGCTATGATGTAAAAGGAAATATCTTCCCTTAAAAACTGGAAAGAAGCTTTCTGAGAAACTGCTTTGTGTTTTGTTAATTCAGCTCACAGAGTTACAGCCTTCCTCTCAAGAAGCCTTTAGCTAAGACTGTTCTTGTGGAATTTGCAAAGTGATATATGGAAGCCCATAGAGGGCTATGGTGAAAAAGGAAATATCTTCAGTTAAAAACTTGAAAGAAGCTTTCTGCGAAAGTGCGTTGTGTTCTGTTGTTTCATCTTACAGAGTTTCACATTTCCCCTCAAGAAGCCTTTCGCTAAGACTGTTCTTGTGGAATTTTCAAAGTGATATTTGGAAGCCCATAGAAGGCTATGGTGAAAAAGGAAATATCTTCAGTTAAAAACTTGAAAGAAGCATTCTGAGAAACTGTCTTCTGTATTGTTAATTCATCTCACAGAGTTACAGCTTTCCCCTCAAGAAGCATTTCGCTTAGACTGTTCTTGTGGAATTTGCAAAGTGATATTTGGAAGCCCATAGAGGGCTATGGAGAAAAACGAAATATGTTCCCTTAAAAACTGGAAAGAAGCTTTCAGAGAAACTGCTTTGTTTTCTGTTAATGCATCTCACAGAGTTACAGCTATTCCCTCAAGAAGCCTTTCGCTTAGACTGTTCTAGTGGAATTTGCAAAGTGATATTTGGAACCCCTTGAGGGCTATGGTGAAAAAGGAAATATCTTCAGGTAAAAACTGGAAAGAAGCTTTCTGAGAAACTGCTTTGTGTTCTGTTAATTCATCTCACAGAGTTACAGCTTTCCCCTCAAGAAGCCTTTCGATAAGACAGTTCTGGAGGAATTTGGAAGTGATATTTGGAAGGCCATAGACGACTATTGTGAAAAAGGAAATATCTTCCTTTAAAGATTGGAAAAAAGCTTTCTGAGAACTGCTTTGTGTTCTTTAATTCATCTCACAGAGTTACAGCTTTCCCCTCAAGAAGCTTTTTGATAAGACTGCTCTTGTGGAATTTGCAAAGTGATATTTGGAAGTCCATAGAGGGCTATGGTGAAAAAGGACATATCTTCCGTTAAAAACTGGATAGGAGCTTTCTGAGAAACTGCTTTGTGTTCTGTTAATTCATCTCACAGATTTACAGCTTTCCCCTCCAGGACCCTTTTGCTAAGACAGTTCTTGTGGAATTTGAAAAGTGATATTTGGAAGCCCATGGAGCTCTATGGTGGAAAAGGAAATATCCTATGATAAAAACTTAAAAGAAGCTCTCTGAGAAACTGCTTTGTGTTCTGTTAATTCATCTCACACAGTTACAGCTTTTCGCTCAAGAAGCCTTTCGCTAAGTCTGTTCTTATGGAATTTGCAACGCGATATCTGGAAGACCATAGAGGGCTATGGTGAAAAAGGAAATATCTTCCGTTAATAACTGGAAAGAGGCTTTCTGAGAAACTGCTTTGTGTTCTGTTATTTCATCTCACAGAGTTACAGCTTTCCTCTCAAGTAGTCTTTCGCTAAGACAGTTTTTGTGGAATTTGCAAAGTGATATTTGGAAGCCCTTAGAGGGCTATGGTGAAAAAGGAAAAATCTTCCGTTAAAAGCTGGAAAGAGGCATTCTGAGAAACTCCTTTGTGTTCTCTTAATTCAACTCACAGAGTTACACCTTTCCCCTCAAGAAGCCTTTCCTTAAGACAGTTTTTGTGGAAAATGGAAAAGGATACTTAGCAGCCCATAGAGGGCCATGGTGAAAAAAGAAATATCCTAAGACAAAAACTGAAAAGAATCTTTCTTACAAACTACTTTGTGCTCTGTTAATTCATGTGACAGACTTAGAGCTTTCCCCTGCAGAAGCCTTTTGCTAAGACTGTTCTTGTGGAATTTGCAAAGTGATATTTGGAGGCCGTAGAGTGCTATGGTGAAAAAGGAAATATCTTCCGTTAAAAATTGGAAAGAATATTTCTGAGAAACTGGTTTGTGTTCTGTTAATTCATCTCACACAGTTACAGCTTTCCCCTCAAGAAGCCTTTCACTAACACTGTTCTTGTGGAATTTGCAAAGTGATATTTGGAAGCCCATAGAGGGCTATGGTGAAAAAGGGAATACCTTCAGTTGAAAACTGGAAAGTAGCTTTCTGAGAAACTACGTTGTGTTCTGCTAATTCATCTCACAGAGTTAGAGCTTTCTCCTCAAGAAGCCTTCCCATAAGACAGTTCTGGAGGAATTATCAAAGTGATATTTGGAAGCCCTTAAAGGGCTATGGTGGAAAAGGAAATACCTTCCGTTAAAAACTGGAAAGAAGCTTTCTGAGAAACTGCTTTGTATTCTGTTAGTTCATCTCACAGAGTTACAGCTTTCCCTTCAAGAAGCCTTTCACTAAAACTGATTTTGTGGAAATTGGATAGTGATACTTAGTATCCCATAGAGGGCTATGGTGAAAAAGGAAATATCCTAAGACAAAAACTGAAAAGAAGCTTTCTGAAAAATTATTTTGCACTCTGCTAATTCATCTCACAGATTTACAGCTTTTCCCTCCAGGACACTTTCGCTAAGACTGTTCTTGTGAAATTTGCAAAGTGATATTTGGAAGCCCATAGAGCTTTATGGTGGAAAAGGAAATATCCTAAGATAAAAACTTAAAAGAAGCTTTCTGAGAAACTGCTTTGTGTTCTGTTAATTCATCTCACAAAGTTACAGCTTTTCGCTCAAGAAGTCTTTCGCTAAGACTGTTCTTATGGAATTTGCAAAGCGATATTTGGAAGACCATAGAGGGCTATGATGAAGAAGGAAGTATCTTCCGTTAAAAACTGGAAAGAGGCTTTCTGATGAACTGCTTTGTGTTCTTTTATTTCATCTCACAGCCTTACAGCTTTCCTCTCAAGTAGCCCTTCCTTAAGACAATTTTTGTGGAATTTGCAAAGTGATATTTGGAAGCCCATAGGGGGCTATGGTGAAAAAGGAAATATCTTCCTTTAAAAACTAGAAAGAGGCATTCTGAGAAACTCCTTTGTGTTCTCCTAATTCACCTCACAGAGTTACACCTTTCCCCTCAAGAAGTCTTTCCTTAAGACACTTTTTGTGGAAATTGGAAAGGGATACTTAGAAGCCCAAACAGGGCTATGGTGAAAAAAGAAATATCCTAAGACAAAAACTGAAAAGAATCTTTCTTACAAACTACTTTGTGCTCTGTTAAGTCATGTCACAGACTTAGAGTTTTCCCCTACAGAAGCCTTTCGCTAAGACTGTTCTTGTGGAATTTGCAAAGTGATATTTGGAAGCCCATAGGGTGCTATGGTGAAAAAGAAAATAGCTTCCGTTAAAAATTGGAAAGAATATTTCTGAGAAAATGGTTTGTGTTCTGTTAATTCATCTCACAGAGTTACAGCTTTCCCCTCAAGAAGCCTTTCCCTAAGACTGTTCTTGTGGAATATGCAGAGTGATATTTTTAAGCCCTTACAGGGCCATGGTGAAAAAGGGAATATCTTCAGTTAAAAACTGTATAGAAGTTTTCTGAGAAACTGCTTTGTGTTCTGTTAATTCATCTCACAGAGTTACAGCTTTCCCCTCAAGAAGACACTCCCTAAGACTGTTCTTGTGGTATTTTCTAAGTGATATTTGGAAGCCCATCGAGGGCTATGGTGAAAAAGGAAGTATCTTACCTTAAAAAGTGGAAAAAGGCTTTCAGAGAAACTGCTTTGTGTTCTGTTAACTCATCTCACAGAGTTACAGCTTTCCCCTCAAGAAGCCTTTCCCTAAGACTGTTCTTGTGGAATTTTCAAAGTGATATTTGGAAGTCCATAGATGGCTAAGATGAAAAAGGAAATATCCTCCGTTAAAAACTGAAATGATGCTTTCTGCAGAACAGCTTTGTGTTCTGTTACTTCACCTCACAGAGTTACAGCTTTTCCCTCAAGAAGCCTTTCGCTAAGACTGTTCTTCTGGAATTTTCAAAGTGATATTTGGAAGTCCATAGAGGGCTCTGGTGAAAAAGGAAATATCTTCAGTTAAAAACTGGAAAGAAGCTTTCTGAGAAACTGCTTCGTGTTCAGTTAATTCTTCTCACAGAGTTACAGCTTTCCCCTCAAGAAGCCTTTCGCTTAGATTGTTCTTGTGGAATTTGCAATCTGATATTTGGAAGCCCGTAGAGGTCTATGGTGAAAAAGGAATTATCTTTCGTTAAAAACAGGAAAAAAGCTTTTTGAGAAACTCCTTTGTGTTCTTTTAATTCATCTCACAGAGTTACAGCTTTGCCCTCAAGAAAGCGATCACTAAGACTCTTCTTGTGGAATTTGCAAAGTGATATTTGGAAGCCCATAGAGGGCTATGGGCAAAAAGGAAGTATCTTCACTTAAAAACTGGAAATAAGCTTTCTGAGAAACTGCCATGAGTTCTCTTAATGCACCTCACCTAGTTACAGCTTTCCCCTCAAGAAGACTTTCGCTAGGACTGTTCTTGTGGGATTTGCAAAGTAATATTTGGAAGTCCACAGAGGGCTATGGTGAAAAAGGAAATTTCTTCCGTTAAAAACTTGAAAAAATATTTCTGAGAAACTGCTTTGTGTTCTGTTAATTCAACTCACAGAGTTACAGCCCTCCCCTCAAGAAGCCTTTTGCTAAAACTGTTGTTGTGAAATTTTCAAAGTGATATTTGGAAGCCAATAGAGGGCTATGGTGAAAAAATAAATATCCTAAGATAAAAACTGAAAAGAAGCTTATTCAGAAACTGCTTTGTGTTCTGTTAATTCATCTCACAGAGTTACAGCTTCCCCTCCAGAAGCCTTTCGCTAAGACTGTTCTTGTGGAATTTGCAAAGTGATATTTGGAAGCCCATAGAGGGCTATGGAGAAAAAGGAAATATCTTCAGTTAAAAAGTGGAAAGAAGCTTTCAGAGAAACTGCTTTGTGTTTTGTTTATTCATCTCTCAGAGTTACAGCTTTCCCCTCAAGAAGCCTTTCGCTAAGACTGTTCTAGTGGAATTTGCAACGTGATATTTGGAACCCCTAGAGGGCTATGGTTAAAAAGGGAATATCTTCAGGTAAAAACTGGAAAGAAGCTTTCTGAGAAACTGCTTTGTGTTCTGTTAATTAATGTCACAGAGTTACAGCTTTCCCCTCAAGAATCCTTTCCCAGAGACTGTTCTGGTGGAATTTGCAAAGTGATATTTGGAAGGCCGTAGAGGGCTATGGAGAAAAAGGAAATATCATCGGTAAAAACTAAAAAGGAGCTTTCTGAGAAAGTGCTTTGTGTTCTGTTAATTCATCTCACAGAGTTACAGCTTTCCCCTCAAGAAATCTTTCGATAAGACTGTTCTTGTGGAATTTGCAAAGTGATATTTGGAAACCCATAGTGGGCTATGATGAAAAGGAAGTATCTTCCGTTAAAAACTTTAAAGAGGTTTTCAGAGAAACTGCGTTGTGTTCTGTTACTTCATTTCACAGGGTTACAGCTTTCCTCTCAAGAAGCCTTTCCATAAGACTGTTCTTGTGGAATTTGCAAAGCGATATTTGAAAGAACTTAGAGGGCTATGGAGAAAATGATAATATCTTCCATTAAAAACTGGAAAGAACCTTTCTGAGAAACTGCCTTGGTTTCTGTTAGTTCATCTCACAGAGTTACAGCTTTCCCCTCAAGAAGCCTTTCGATAAGACAGTTCTGGAGGAATTTGCAAGTGATATTTGGAAGGCCATAGACGGCTATGGTGAAAAAGAAATTATCTTTCTTTAAAAACTACAAAGAAGCTTTCTGAGAAACTGCTTTGACTTCTGTTAATTCATCTCACAGATTTACAGCTTTCCCCTCAAGTAGCCTTTCGCTAAGACTGTTCTTGTGGAATTTGCAAAGTGAAATTTGGAAGCCCTTACAGAGCTATGGTGAAAAAGGAAATATCTTCCGTTAAAAACGAAAAGGAACTCTCTGAGAAACTGTATTCTGTTCTGTTACTTCATCTCACAGAGTTTCAGCTTTCCCCTCAAGAAGCTGTTCACTAACACTATTCTTGTGAAATTTGCAAAGTGATATTTCAAAACCAATAGAGGGCTATGATGAAAAAGGAAATATCTTCCGTTAAAAACTGGAAAGAAGTTTTTTGAGAACCTACCGTGTGTTTTGTTAATACATCTCACCAAGTTAAATCTTTCACCTCAAGAAGCCTTTACCAGGACTCTTCTTGTGGAAATTGCAAAGTGATATTTTGAAGCCCATAGAGGACTCTAATGAAAGAGGATATATCCTTAGAAAAAAAATGAAAAGAAGCTTTCTGAGAAACTGCTTTGTGTTCTGTTAATTCATTTCACAGAGATACAGCTTTCCCCTCAAGAAGCCCTTCACTAGGACCTTTCTTGTGAAATTCGCAAAGTGATATTTGGAAGCCCATAGAGGGCTATGGTGAAAAAGGAAATATCTTCGGGTAAAAACTGGAAAGAAGCATTCTGGGAAACTGCCGTGTGTTCTGTTAGTATATCTCACCGAGTTACAGCTTTCACCTCAAGAAGCCTTTCGGTAGGACTGTTCTTGTGCGATTTGCAAAGTGATATTTGGAAGCCCCTAGAGGGCATTGGTGAAAATGGAAATATCCTAAGTTAGAAAAAGAAAAGAAGCTTTCTGAGAAACCGCTTTTTGTTCTGTTAGTACATCTCACAGAGTCACAACTTTTCCCTCAAGAAGCCTTTCGCTAAGGCTGTTCTTGTGGAATTTACAAAGTGATATTTGGAGGCCCGTAGAGGGTTATGGTGTAAAAGTAAATATATTTTGTTAAAAAATGGAAAGAAGATTTCTGAGAATCTGCTTTGAGTTCTGTTAATTCATCTCACAGAGTTACAGCTTTTCCCTCAGGAAGCCTTTCGATAACACTGTTTTTGTGGAATTTGCAAAGTGATATTTGGAAGCCCATTGAGGGCTATGGTGAAAAAGGAAATATCCTAAGATAAAATCTAAAAAGAAGCTTTCTGAGAAACTGCTTTGTGTTCTGTTAATTCATCTCACAGAGTAACAGCATATCCCTCCAGAAGCCTTTCACTAAGACTGTTCTTGTGGAATTCTGCAAAGTGACTTTTGGAAGCCCTTGGAGGGCTATGGTGACAAAGGAAATATCTTCCGTTAAACATTTTAAAGAAGCTTTCTGAGAAACTGCTTTGTGTTCGGTTAATTCATCTCAGAGAGTTACAGCTTTTCCCTCAAAAAGCCTTTCGCTAAGACTGTTCTTGTGGGATTAACAAAGTGACATTTGGAAGCCCATAGAGTGCTATGGTGAAAAAGGAAATATCTACAAATAAAAACTGGAAAGAAGCTTTGTGAGAAAGTGGTTTGTGTTCTATTAATTCATCTCGAAGAGTTACAGATTTCCCCTCAAGAAGCCTTTCGCTTAGACTGTTCTTGTGGAATTTGCACAGTTATATTTGGAAGCCCCTAGAGGGCAATGGTGAAAAACGAAATATCTTCAGTTAAAAACTGAAAAGAAGCTTTCTGAGAAACTGCCGTGTGTTCTGTTAATTCTACATCTGACCGAGTTGCAGCTTTCCCCACAAGAAGCCTTCGCTAAGAATGTACTTGTGGGATATTCAAAGTCATATTTGGAAGCCCATAGAAGGCTATGGTGAAAAAGGAAATATCTTTGGTTAAAAACTGGAAAGAAGTTGTCTGAGAAACTGCTTTGTGTTCTATTAATTCATCTGAGAGGTTTACAGCTTCCCCTCAAGAAGCTTTTCCCTAAGACTCTTCTTGTGGAATTTGCAAATTGATTAATGGAAGCCCATAGATGGCTATGGAGAAAAAGGAAATATTCTAAGATAAAAACTGGAAAGAAGCTTTCTGAGAAACTGCTTTGTGTTCTGTTAATTCAACTCAAAGAGTTACAGCTTTCCCCTCAAGAAGCCTTTCACTAAGACGGTTCTTGTGAAATTTGCAAAGTGATATTTGGAAGCCCATAGAGGTTTTTGGTGAAAAAATAAATATCTTCAGTTAAAAATGGAAATAGGCTTTCTGAGAAACTGCTTTGAGTTCTGTTATTTCATATCAGAGAGGTACAGATTTCCCCTCAAGAAGCCTTTCGCTAAGACTGTTCTTGTGGAATTTGCAAAGTGATATTTGGAAGCCCGTAGAGGGCTATGGTGAAAAAGGAAATATCTTCCGTTAAAAACTGGAAAGAAGCTTTCTGAGAAATTGCTTTGTGTTCTGTTAATTCATCTCAGAGAGTTACAGCTTTCTCCTTAAAAAGTCTTTCGTAAGACAGTTCTTGTGGAATTTTCAAAGTGATATTTGGAAGCCCATAGAGGTCTATTGTGAAAAAGGAAATATCTTTCCTTAAAAACTGAAAAGAAGCTTACTGAAAAACTGCTTTGTGTTCTGTTAATTCATCTCACAGACTTAGAGCTTTCCCCTCAAGAAGTCTTTCGCTAATACTGTTCTTGTGGAATATGCAAAGTGATATTTGGAAGCCCTTAGAGGGCTATTGTGAAAAAGGAAATATCTTATGTTAAAAACTGAAAACAAACTTTCTGAAAAACTGCTTTGTGTTCTGTTAATTCATCTCACAGAGTTACAGCTTTCCCCTCAAGAAGCCTTTCGCTAAGACAGTTCTTGTGGAATATGAAAAGTGATATTTGGAAGCCCATGGAGGGCTACGGTTAAAAAGGAAATATCTTCCGTTAAAAATTGCAAAGAATCTTTCTGAAAAACTGCTTTGTTTTCTGTTAATTCATCTCACAGAGTTACAGCTTTCCCCTCAAGAAGCCTTTCGCTAAGACTGTTCTTGTGGAATTTGCAAAGTGATATTTGGAAGCCCATAGAGGGCTATGGTGAAAAAGGAAATATCTTCCGTTAAAAACTGGAAAGAAGCTTTCTGAGAAACTGCTTTGTGTTCTGTTAATTCATCTCAGAGAGTTACAGCTTTCTCCTTAAAAAGTCTTTCGTAAGACAGTTCCTGTGGAATTTTCAAAGTGATATTTGGAAGCCCATAGAGGTCTATTGTGAAAAAGGAAATATCTTTCCTTAAAAACTGAAAAGAAGCTTTCTGAGAAACTGCTTTGTGTTCTGTTAATTCATCTTACAGAGTTAGAGCTTTCCCCTCAAGAAGTCTTTCGCTAATACTGTTCTTGTGGAATATGCAAAGTGATATTTGGAAGCCCTTAGAGGGCTATTGTGAAAAAGGAAATATCTTTTGTTAAAAACTGAAAACAAACTTTCTGAAAAACTGCTTTGTGTTCTGTTAATTCATCTCACAGAGTTACAGCTTTCCCTTCAAGAAGCGTTTGGTTAAATCTATTTTTGTGGAATTTGCGCAGTGATATTTGGAAGCCCATAGAGGACTATGGTGAAAAACAAAAGATTTTCTGTTAAAACTGGAACGAAGCTTTCTGAGAAACTACTTTGTGTTCTGTTAATTCATCTCACAGAGTTACAGCTTTCCCCTCAAGAAGCCTTTCGCTAAGACTGTTCTTGTGGAATTTGCACAGTGATATTTGGAAGCCCATAGTGGGCTATGGTGGAAAAGGAAATATCTTCCGATAAAAACAGGATAGAAGCTTTCTGAGAAACTGCTTTGTGTTCTGTTAATTCATCTCACAGAGTTACAGCTTTCCCTTCAATAAGCCTTTCGCTAAGACTCTTCTTGTGGAATTTGCAAAGTGATATTTGGAAGCCCATAGAGCGTTTTTAGCATGAAGGGCTGTTGAATTTTGTCAAAAGCCTTTTCTGCATCTATTGAGATAATCATGTGGTTCTTGTCTTTGGTTCTGTTTATATGCTGGATTATGTTTATTGATTTGCAAATGTTGAACCTGCCTTGCATCCCAGGGATGAAGCCCACTTGATCATGGTGGATAAGCTTTTTGATGTGCTGCTGAATCCGGTTTGCCAGTATTTTATTGAGGATTTTTGCATCGATGTTCATCAGGGATATTGGTCTAAAATTCTCTTTTTTTGTTGTGTCTCTGCCAGGCTTTGGTATCAGGATGATGTTGGCCTCATAAAATGAGTTAGGGAGGATTCCCTGTTTTTCTATTGATTGGAATAGTTTCAGAAGGAATGGTACCAGCTCCTCCTTGTACCTCTGGTAGAATTCAGCTGTGAATCCATCTGGTCCTGGACTTTTTTTGGTTGGTAGGCTATTAATTATTGCCTCAATTTCAGAGCCTACTATTGGTCTATTCGGGGATTCAACTTCTTCCTGGTTTAGTCTTGGAAGAGTGTAAGTGTCCAGGAAATTATCCATTTCTTCTAGATTTTCCAGTTTATTTGCGTAGAGGTGTTTATAGTATTCTCTGATGGTAGTTTGTATTTCTGTGGGGTCGGTGGTGATATCCCCTTTATCATTTTTAATTGCGTCGATTTGATTCTTCTGTCTTTTCTTCTTTATTAGTCTTGCTAGTGGTCTGTCAATTTTGTTGATCTTTTCAAAATACCGACTCCTGGATTCATTGATTTTTTGGAGGGTTTTTTGTGTCTCTATCTCCTTCAGTTCTGCTCTGATCTTAGTTATTTCTTGCCTTCTGCTAGCTTTCGAATGTGTTTGCTCTTGCTTCTCTAGTACTTTTAATTGCGATGTTAGAGTGTCAATTTTAGATCTTTCCTGCTTTCTCTTGTGGGCATTTAGTGCTATAAATTTCCCTCTACACACTGCTTTAAATGTGTCCCAGAGATTCTGGTATGTTGTATCTTTGTTCTCATTGGTTTCAAAGAACATCTTTATTTCTGCCTTCATTTCGTTATGTACCCAGTAGTCATTCAGGAGCAGGTTGTTCAGTTTCCATGTAGTTGAGCGGTTTTGATTGAGTTTCTTAGTCCTGAGTTCTAATTTGATTGCACTGTGGTCTGAGAGACAGTTTGTTATAATTTCTGTTCTTGTACATTTGCTGAGGAGTGCTTTACTTCCAATTACGTGGTCAATTTTGGAGTAAGTACGATGTGGTGCTGAGAAGAATGTATATTCTGTTGATTTGGGGTGGAGAGTTCTATAGATGTCTATTAGGTCTGCTTGCTGCAGAGATGAGTTCAATTCCTGGATATCCTTGTTAACTTTCTGTCTCATTGATCTGTCTAATGTTGACAGTGGAGTGTTGAAGTCTCCCATTATTATTGTATGGGAGTCTAAGTCTCTTTGTAAGTCTCTAAGGACTTGCTTTATGAATCTGGGTGCTCCTGTATTGGGTGCATATATATTTAGGATAGTTAGCTCTTCCTGTTGAATTGATCCCTTTACCATTATGTAATGGCCTTCTTTGTCTCTTTTGATCTTTGATGGTTTAAAGTCTGTTTTATCAGAGACTAGTATCGCAACCCCCGCTTTTTTTTGTTCTCCATTTGCTTGGTAAATCTTCCTCCATCCCTTTATTTTGAGCCTATGTATGTCTCTGCGTGTGAGATGGGTCTCCTGAATACAGCAGACTGATGGGTCTTGACTCTTTATCCAGTTTGCCAGTCTGTGTCTTTTAATTGGAGCATTTAGTCCATTTACATTTAAGGTTAAGATTGTTATGTGTGAACTTGATCCTGCCATTATGATATTAACTGGTTATTTTGCTCGTTAGTTGATGCAGTTTCTTCCTAGCCTTGATGGTCTTTACATTTTGGCATGTTTTTGCAATGGCTGGTACCGGTTGTTCCTTTCCATGTTTAGTGCTTCCTTCAGGGTCTCTTGTAAGGCAGGCCTAGTGGTGACAAAATCTCTAAGCATTTGCTTATCTGTAAAGGATTTTATTTCTCCTTCACTTATGAAACTTAGTTTGGCTGGATATAAAATTCTGGGTTGAAAATTCTTTTCTTTAAGAATGTTGAATATTGGCCCCCACTCTCTTCTGGCTTGAAGAGTTTCTGCCGAGAGATCTGCTGTTAGTCTGATGGGCTTCCCTTTGTGGGTAACCCGACCTTCCTCTCTAGCTGCCCTTAAGATTTTTTCCTTCATTTCAACTTTGGTGAATCTGGCAATTATGTGTCTTGGAGTTGCTCTTCTCGAGGAGTATCTTTGTGGCGTTCTCTGTATTTCCTGGATTTGAATGTTGGCCTGCCCTACTAGGTTGGGGAAGTTCTCCTGGATGATATCCTGAAGAGTGTTTTCCAACTTGGTTCCATTTTCCCCCTCACTTTCAGGCACCCCAATCAGACGTAGATTTGGTCTTTTTACATAATCCCATACTTCTTGCAGGCTTTGTTCATTTCTTTTTCTTCTTTTTTCTTTTGGTTTCTCTTCTCGCTTCATTTCATTCATTTGATCCTCCATCGCTGACATTCTTTCTTCCAGTTGATCGAGTCGGTTACTGAAGCTTGTGCATTTGTCATGTATTTCTCCTGCCATGGTTTTCGTCTCTTTCATTTCATTTATGAGCTTCTCTGCATTAATTACTCTAGCCATCAATTCTTCCACTTTTTTTTCAAGATTTTTAGTTTCTTTGTGCTGGGTACATAATTCCTCCTTTAGCTCTGAGAAATTTGATGGACTGAAGCCTTCTTTTCTCATGTCGTCAAAGCCATTCTCCGTCCAGCTTTGATCTGTTGCTGGCGATGAGCTTCGCTCCTTTGTCGGGGGAGATGCGCTCTTATTTTTTGAATTTCCAGCTTTTCTGCCCTGCTTTTCCCCCATCTTTGTGGTTTTATCTGCCTCTGGTCTTTGATGATGGTGATGTACTGATGGGGTTTTGGTGTAGGTGTCCTTCCTGTTTGATAGCTTTCCTTCTAACAGTCAGGATCCTCAGCTGTAGGTTGTAGCTGTAGGAGATTGCTTGAGGTCCACTCCAGACCCTGTTTGCCTGGGTATCAGCAGCAGAGGCTGCAGAAGATAGAATATTTCTGAACAGCGAGTGTACCTGTCTGATTCTTGCTTTGAAAGCTTCCTCTCAGGGGTGTTCTCCACCCTGTGAGGTGTGGGGTGTCAGACTGCCCCTAGTAGGGGATGTCTCCCACTTGGGCTACTCAGGGGTCAGGGACCCACTTGAGCAGGGAGTCTGTCCCTTCTCAGATCTCAACCTCCGTGTTGGGAGATCCACTGCTCTCTTCAAAGCTGTCAGACAGAGTCGTTTGCGTCTGCAGAGCTGCTGCGTTTGTTATTGTTTACTGTGCCCTGTCCCCAGAGGTGGAGTCTACAGAGACAGGCAGGTTTCCTTGAGCTGCTGTGAGCTCCACCCAGTTCGAGCTTCCCAGCAGCTTTGTTTACCTACTTAAGCCTCAGCAATGGCGGGCGCCCCTCCCCCAGCCTCGCTCCTGCCTTGCCGGTAGATCACAGACTGCTGTGCTAGCAATGAGAGAGGCTCCGTGGGTGTGGGACACTCCCGGCCAGGTGTGGGATATGATCTCCTGGTGTGCCTGTTTGCTTAAAGCGCAGTTTTGGGGTGGGAGTTACCCGATTTTCCAGGTGTTGTGTGTCTCAGTTCCCCTGGCTAGGAAAAGGGATTCCCTTCACCCTTGCGCTTTCCAGGTGAGGCAATGCCTCGTCCTGCTTCAGCTCTCGCTGGTCGGGCTGCAGCAGCTGACCAGCACCGATCGTCTGGCACTCCCCAGTGAGATGAACCCAGTACCTCAGTTGAGAATGCAGAAATCACCGGTCTTCTGTGTCGCTCACGCTGGGAGTTGGAGTTCTTTTCATTTTTAAATTGAAGGTATTTCCATTTTCACCATAGCCCTCTATGGGATTCCAAATATCACTATGCAAATTCCACAAGAACAGTGGAAGCGAAAGACTTCGGGAGGGGAAAACTGTAACGCTGTGAGATGAATTAACAGAACACAAAGCAGTTTCTCAGATATCTTCTTTCCAGTTTTTAACGAAAGACATTTCCTTTTTCACCATAGTCCTCTATGGGCTTCCAAATATCACTTTGCAAATCCTACAAGAACAGTCTTAGCAAAAGCCTTCTTGAGGGGAAAGCTGTAACTCGGTGAGATGCTTTAACAGAACACACGGCAGTTTCTCAAAAAGCTTCTTTCCAGTTTTTAACGGAAGATATGTCATTTTTCACCATAGCCCTCTAGGGGCTTCCAAATATCACTTTGCAAATTCCACAAGAACAGTTTTACCGAAAGGCTTCTTGAGAAGAAAGCTGTAAATCTGTGAGATGAATTAACAGAACACAAAGCAGTTTCACAGAAAGCTTCATTTCAGTTTTTATCTTTGGATGTTTTCTTTTTCATCATAGCCCTCTATGTGCCTTCAAATATCACTTTGAAAATTCCACAAGGAAAGTCTTAGTGAACGGCTTCTTGAGGGGAAAACTGTAACTCTGTGAGATGAATTAACAGAAAACAAAGCAGTTTCTCAGATAGCTTCTTTCCAGTTTCTAACGGAGGATATTTCCTTTTAAGCCATAGCCCTCTATGGGCTTCCAAATATCACTTTGCCAGTTTCACAAGAACAGTCTCAGCGAAAGGCTTCCTGAGGGGAAAGTTGTAACTCTGTGAGATGAATTAACAGAACACAAAGCAGTTTCTCAAAAAGCTTCTTTCCAGTTTTTAACCGAAGATATTTCCTTTTTCAACATAACCCTGTATGGGCTTCCAAATATCACTTTGCAAATTCCACAAGAACAGTCTTAGCGAAAGGCTTTTAGAGGGAAATATTGTAACTATGTGAGATGAATTAACAGAACACAAAGCAATTTCTCAGAAAGCTTCTTTTCAGTTTTTATCTTACGATATTTCCTTTTTCACCATAGACCTCTATGGGCTTCCAAATCTCACTTTGCAAATTCCACAAGAACAGTCTTAGCGAAAGAATTATTGAGTGGAAAGCTGTAACTCTTTGAGGTGAATAAACAGAAGAAAAAGGAGTTTCTCAGAAAGCTTCTTTCCGCTTTTTAACAGAAGATATTTCCTTTTTCACCATAGCGCTCTATGGGCTTCCAAATATCATTTTGCAAATCCCACAACAACAGTCTTAGCGAAAGGCTTCTTGAAGGGAAAGCTGTAACTGGGTGAGGTCTATTATCAGAACACATGGCAGTTTCTCAGAAAGCTTCTTTCCAGTTTTTAACTGAAGATATTTCCTTTTTCACCATAGCCTTCTATGGGCTTCCAAATATCACTTTGCAAATTCGACAACAGCCTTAGCGAAAGGCTTTTAGAGGGAAATGTAACACTGTGAGATGAATTAACAGAACACAAAGCAGTTTCTCAGAAAGCTTCTTTCCAGTTTTTAACGGAAAATAATTCGTTTTTCACAATAGCCCTCTATGGGATTCTAAATATCACTTTCCAAATTTCAGAAGAACAGTCTTAGAGAACGGCCTCTTGAGGGGAAATCTGTAACTCTCTGAGATGAATTAATGGAACACAAAGCAGTTTCTCAGAAATCTTCTTTCCAGTTTTTAACGGAAGATATGTCCTTTTTCACCATAGCCCTCTATGGGCTTGCAAATATCACTTTGCAAATTCCACAAGAATAGTCTTACCGAAAGGCTTCTTGAGAAGAAAGCTGTAACTCTGTGAGATGAATTAACAGAAAACAAAGCAGTTTCTCAGAAAATTTCTTTCCAGTTTTTAATGGAAGATATGTCCTTTTTCACCATAGCCCTCTATGGGCTTCCAAATATCATTTTGCAAATCCCACAACAACAGTCTTAGCGAAAGGCTTCTTGAAGGGAAAGCTGTAACTGGGTGAGGTCTATTATCAGAACACATGGCAGTTTCTCAGAAAGCTTCTTTCCAGTTTTTAACTGAAGATATTTCCTTTTTCACCATAGCCCTCTATGGGCTTCCAAATATCACTTTGCAAATTCGACAACAGCCTTAGCGAAAGGCTTTTAGAGGGAAATGTAACTCTGTGAGATGAATTAACAGAACACAAAGCAGTTTCTCAGAAAGCTTCTTTCCAGTTTTTAACGGAAAATAATTCGTTTTTCACCATAGCCCTCTATGGGATTCTAAATATCACTTTCCATATTTCAGAAGAACAGTCGTAGTGAACGGCCTCTTGAGGGGAAATCTGTAACTCTCTGAGATGAATTAGCGGAACACAAAGCAGTTTCTCAGAAATCTTCTTTCCAGTTTTTAACGGAAGATATGTCCTTTTTCACCATAGCCCTCTATGGGCTTGCAAATATCACTTTGCAAATTCCACAAGAACAGTCTTACCGAAAGGCTTCTTGAGAAGAAAGCTGTAACTCTGTGAGATGAATTAACAGAAAACAAAGCAGTTTCTCAGAAAATTTCTTTCCAGTTTTTAATGGAAGATATGTCCTTTTCACCATAGCCCTCTATGGGCTTCCAAACATCACTTTGCAAATTCCACAAGAACAGTCTTCGGGAAAGGCTTCTGGAGGGGAAACCTGTAACTCTGTGAGATGAATTAACAGAACACAAAGCAGTTTCTCAGAAAGCTTCTTTCCAGTTTTTAACTGAAGATATTTCCTTTTTCACCATAGCCCTCTAAGGGCTTCCAAATATCACATTGCAAATGTCACAAGAACAGTCTTAGCGAAAGGCTTCTAGAGGGGAAAGCTGTAACTCGGTTAGATGTATTAACAGAACACACGGCAGTATCTCAGAATGCTTCTCTCCAGTTTTTAACGGAAGATATTTCCTTTTTCACCATAGCCCTCTAAGGGCTTCCAAATATCACTTTGCAAATTCCAAAATAGCAGTCTTACCGAAAGGCTTCTTGAGAAGAAAGCTGTAACTCTGTGAGATGAATTAACAGAAAACAAAGCAGTTTCTCAGAAAATTTCTTTCCAGTTTTTAATGGAAGATATGTCCTTTTTCACCATAGCCCTCTATGGGCTTCCAAACATCACTTTGCAAATTCCACAAGAACAGTCTTCGGGAAAGGCTTCTGGAGGGGAAACCTGTAACTCTGTGAGATGAATTAACAGAACACAAAGCAGTTTCTCAGAAAGCTTCTTTCCAGTTTTTAACTGAAGATATTTCCTTTTTCACCATAGCCCTCTAAGGGCTTCCAAATATCACATTGCAAATGCCACAAGAACAGTCTTAGCGAAAGGCTTCTAGAGGGGAAAGCTGTAACTCGGTTAGATGTATTAACAGAACACACGGCAGTATCTCAGAATGCTTCTCTCCAGTTTTTAACGGAAGATATTTCCTTTTTCACCATAGCCCTCTAAGGGCTTCCAAATATCACTTTGCAATTTCCAAAAGAGCAGTCTTAGCGAAAGACTTCTGGAGCGGAAAGCTGTAACTCTCTGAAATGTATTAACAGAACACAGAGCTGTTTCTCAGAAAGCTTCTTTCCAGTTTTCAACCGAAGATATTTTCTTTTTCCCATAGCCCTCTATGGGCTTCCAAATATCACTTAGAAAATTCCACAAGAACAGTCTTAGCGAAAGGCTTCTTGAGGTAAAAGCTGTAACACGGTGAGATGTTTTAACAGAACACACATCAGTTTCTCAGAAAGCTTCTTTCCAATTTTTAACGTAAGTTATTTCCTTTTTCACCGTAGCCCTCTACGGGCTTCTAAGATCACTTTGCAAATTCCACAAGAACAGTCTTAGCGAAAGGCTTCTGGGAGCAAAGCTGTAATTCTGTGAGATGAACTAACAAAACACGAAGCAGTTTCTCAGAAATCTTTTTTTCGGTTTTTAATGGAAGAAATGCCCTTTTTCATCATAGCCCTCAATGGGCTTCAAAATTTCACTTTGCAAATTCCACAAGAACAGTCTTAGCGAAAGGCTTTTTGAGGGGAAAGCTGTAACTCTGGTGACGAATTAACAGAACACTAAGCAGTTTCTCAGCAAGCTTCCTTTCAGTTTTTGTCTTAGGATATTTCCTTTTTCACCATAGCCCTCTATGGGCTTCCAAATATCACTTTGCATATTCCAAAAGAACAGGCTTAGTGATCGGCTTCATGATAGGAAAGCTGTAACTCTGTGACATTAATTAACGGAACACAAAGCAGTTTCTCAGAAAGGTGCTTTCCAGTTTTTAGCGGAAGATATTTCCTTTTTCGCCATAGTCCACTATGGGCTTCAAAATATCACTTTGCAAATTCCACAAGAACAGTCTTAGTGAACGGCCTCTTGAGGGGAATTCTGTAACTGTCTGAGATGAATTAACAGAACACAAAGCAGTTTCTCAGAATGGTTCTTTCCAGTTTTTAACGGAAGATATTTCCTTTTTCACCTTAGCCCTCTATGGGCTTCCAAATATCACTTTGCAAATTTCACAAAACAGTCTTAGTTAACGGCTCCTTGAGGGGAAAGCTGTAACTCTGTGAGTGAACTAACAAAACACAAAGCAGCTTTCCATACAGCTTCTTTACGGTTTTTATCTTAGGATATTTCCATTTTCACCATAGCCTACTATGGGTATCGAAATATCACTTTGGAAATTCCACAAAAACAGTCTTAGCGGAAGGATTCTTGAGGCAAAAGCAGTAACTCTTTGAGATGAATTAACAGAACACAAAGCAGTTTCTCAGAAAGCTTCTTTTCAGTTTTTATCTTAGGATATTTCCTTTTTCAGCATAGCCCTCTACGGGCTTCCAAAAACATTTTGCTAATTCCACAAGAACAGTCTTAGCGAAAGGATTCTGGAGATAAAAGCTTTAAATCTGTAAGATGAATTAAAAGAATTCAAAGCAGTTTTTCAGAAACCTTCTTTTCGTTTTTTATCTTACGATATTTCCATTTTCACCATAGGGCTATAGGGTTTCCAAATATCACTTTGCAAATTCCAGAAGAAAAGTCTTAGCGAAAGGCTTCTTGAGGGTAAAGCTGTAACTTTGTAAGATGAATTAACAGAACACAAAACATTTTCTCAGAAACCTACTTTTCAGTTTTTACCTTAGGATATTTCCTTTTTCACCATAGCCCTCTATGGGATTCCAATTATCACTTTGAAAATTCCACATGAACAGTCTTAGCGAAAGTCTTCTTGAGGGGAAAGCTGTAACTCTGTGAGAGGAACTAACTGAACACAAAGCAGTTTCTCAGAAAGCTTCTTTCCAGTTTTTAACTGAGGATATTTCCTTTTTCACCATAGCCCTTTTGGGCTTCCAAATGTCACTTTGCAAATTCCACAACAACAGCCTTAGCGAAAGGCTTCCTGAGGTAAAAGAGTAACTCTGTGACTTGAATTAACAGAACACAAAGCAGTTTCTCAGAAAGCTTCTTTTCAGTTTTTATCTTAGGATGTTTCCTTTTTCACCATTGCCCTCTATGTACCTCCAAATATCACTTTGCAATTCCACAAGAACAGTCTTAGTGAACGGCTTCTTGAGGGGAAAGCTGTAGCTCGGTGGTATGTACTAACAGAACACACCGCATTTTCTCAGAATGGTTCTTTCCAGTTTTTAACGGAAGATATTTCCTTTTTCACCTTAGCCCTCTATGGGCTTCCAAATATCACTTTGCAAATTTCACAAAACAGTCTTAGTGAACGGCTTCTTGAGGGAAAAGCTGTAGCTCTGTGAGATGAACTAAGAGAACACAAAGCACTTTTTCAGACAGCTTCTTTTCGGTAAGTATCTTACGATATTTCCATTTTCACCATAGCCCTCTATGGGCTTCCACATATCACTTTGGAAATTCCTCAAAAACAGTCTTAGCGGAAGGCTTCTTGAGGGGAAAGCTGTAACTCTTTGAGATGAATTAACAGAACACAAAGCAGTTTCTCGGAAAGCTTCTTTTCATTTTTTAACTGAAGTTACTTCCATTTTCACCATAGCCCTCTATGGGATTCCAAATATCACTATGCAAATTCCACAAGAACAGTGGAAGCGAAAGACTTCTGGAGGGGAAAACTGTAACTCTGTGAGATGAATTAACAGAACACAAAGCAGTTTCTCAGATATCTTCTTTCCAGTTTTAACGAAAGATATTTCCTTTTTCACCATAGCCCTCTATGGGCTTCCAAATATCACTTTGCAAATCCCACAAGAACAGTCTTAGCGAAAGCCTTCTTGAGGGGAAAGCTGTAACTCGGTGAGATGCTTTAACAGAACACACGGCAGTTTCTCAAAAAGCTTCTTTCCACTTTTTAATTGAAGATATTTCCTTTTTCACCATAGCCCTCTAGGAGTTTTCTAATATCACTTTGCAAATTTCACAAGAATAGTCTCAGTGAACTGCTTCTTGAAGGGAAAGCTGTAACTCTGTGAGATGAACTAACAGAACACAAAGTAGTTTATCAGAAAGCTTCTTTACAGTTTTTATCGGAAAATATTTCCTTTTTCACCATTGCCCTCTATGAGATTCTAAATATCACACTCCAAATTTCAGAAGAACAGTCTTAGTGAACGGCCTCATGAGGGGAAATCTGTGACACTTTGAGATGAATTAACAGAACACAAAGCAGTTTCTCAGAAAGCTTCTTTTCGGATTTTATCTTACTATATTTCCTTTTTCAACATAGCCCTCTATGGTCTTCCAAATATCACTTTCCAAATTACACAAGAACAGTCTTTGTGAAAGACTTCTTGAGGGGAAAGCTGTAACTCTCTGAGATGAATTAACAGAACACAAAGCAGTTTCTCAGAAAGCTTCTTTTCAGTTTTTATCTTAGGATATTTCGTTTTTCAGCATAGCCCTCTATGGGCTTCCAAAAACATTTTGCAAATTCCACAAGAACAGTCTTAGCGAAAGGATTCTGGAGATAAAAGCTGTAAATCTGTAAGATGAATTAAAAGAATTCAAAGCAGTTTCTCAGAAACCTTCTTTTCGTTTTTTATCTTACGATATTTCCATTTTCACCATAGGGCTATAGGGTTTCCAAATATCACTTTGCAAATCCAGAAGAAAAGTCTTAGCGAAAGGCTTCTTGAGGGTAAATCTGTAACACTGTAAGATGAATTAACAGAACACAAAACATTTTCTCAGAAACCTACATTTCAGTTTTTACCTTAGGATATTTCCTTTTTCACCATAGCCCTCTATGTGATTCCAATTATTACTTTGATAATTCCACATGAACAGTCTTAGCGAAAGTCTTCTTGAGGGGAAAGCTGTAACTCTGTGAGAGGAACTAACTGAACACAAAGCAGTTTCTCAGAAAGCTTCTTTCCAGTTTTTAACTGAGGATATTTCCTTTTTCACCATAGCCCTTTTGGGCTTCCAAATATCACTTTGCAAATTCCACAACAACAGCCTTAGCGAAAGGCTTCCTTAGGTAAAAGAGTAAGTCTGTGACTTGAATTAACAGAACACAAAGCAGTTTCTCAGAAAGCTTCTTTTCAGTTTTTATCTTAGGATGTTTCCTTTTTCACCATTGCCCTCTATGTGCCTCCAAATATCACTTTGCAATTCCACAAGAAGAGTCTTAGTGAACGGCTTCCTGAGGGGAAATCTGTAGCTCGGTGATATGTACTAACAGAACACACCGCATTTTCTCAGAATGGTTCATTGCAGTTTTTAACGGAAGATATTTCCTTTTTCACCTTAGCCCTCTATGGGCTTCCAAATATCACTTTGCAAATTTCACAAAACAGTCTTAGTGAACGGCTTCTTGAGGGAAAAGCTGTATCTCTGTGAGATGAACTAACAGAACACAAAGCACTTTTTCAGACAGCTTCTTTTCGGTAAGTATCCTACGATATTTCCATTTTCACCATAGCCCTCTATGGGCTTCCACATATCACTTTGGAAATTCCTCAAAAACAGTCTTAGCGGAAGGCTTCTTGAGGGGAAAGCTGTAACTCTTTGAGATGAATTAACAGAACACAAAGCAGTTTCTCGGAAAGCTTCTTTTCATATTTTAACTGAAGTTATTTCCATTTTCACCATAGCCCTCTATGGGATTCCAAATATCACTATGCAAATTCCACAAGAACAGTGGAAGCGAAAGACTTCTGGAGGGGAAAACTGTAACTCTGTGAGATGAATTAACAGAACACAAAGCAGTTTCTCAGATATCTTCTTTCCAGTTTTTAACGAAAGATATTTCCTTTTTCACCATAGCCCTCTAGGGACTTCCAAATATCACTTTGCAAATCCCACAAGAACAGTCTTAGCGAAAGCCTTCTTGAGGGGAAAGCTGTAACTCGGTGAGATGCTTTAACAGAACACACGGCAGTTTCTCAAAAAGGTTCTTTCCAGTTTTTAATTGAAGATATTTCCTTTTTCACCATAGCCCTCCAAGAGTTTTCTAATATCACTTTGCAAATTTCACAAGAATAGTCTCAGTGAACTGCTTCTTGAAGGGAAAGCTGTAACTCTGTGAGATGAACTAACAGAACACAAAGCAGTTTATCAGAAAGCTTCTTTACAGTTTTTATCGGAAAATATTTCCTTTTTCACCATTGCCCTCTATGAGATTCTAAATATCACTTTCCAAATTTCAGAAGAACAGTCTTAGTGAACGGCCTCATGAGGGGAAATCTGTGACACTTTGAGATGAATTAACAGAACACAAAACAGTTTCTCAGAAAACTTCTTTTCGGATTTTACCTTACTATATTTCCTTTTTCAACATAGCCCTCTATGGTCTTCCAAATATCACTTTGCAAATTACACAAGAACAGTCTTTGTGAAAGACTTCTTGAGGGGAAAGCTGTAACTCTCTGAGATGAATTAACAGAACACAAAGCACTTTCTCAGAAAGCTTCTTTTCAGTTTTTATCTTAGGATATTTCCTTTTTCAGCATAGCCCTCTATGGGCTTCCAAAAACATTTTGCAAATTCCACAAGAACAGTCGTAGCGAAAGGATTCTGGAGATAAAAGCTGTAAATCTGTAAGATGAATTAAAAGAATTCAAAGCAGTTTCTCAGAAACCTTCTTTTCGTTTTTTATCTTACGATATTTCCATTTTCACCATAGGGCTATAGGGTTTCCAAATATCACTTTGCAAATTCCAGAAGAAAAGTCTTAGCGAAAGGCTTCTTGAGGGTGAAGCTGTAACTCTGTAAGATGAATTAACAGAACACAAAACATTTTCTCAGAAACCTACTTTTCAGTTTTTACCTTAGGATATTTCCTTTTTCACCATACCCTCTATGGGATTCCAATTATCACTTTGAAAATTCCACATGAACAGTCTTAGCGAAAGTCTTCTTGAGGGGAAAGCTGTAACTCTGTGAGAGGAACTAACTGAACACAAAGCAGTTTCTCAGAAAGCTTCTTTCCAGTTTTTAACTGAGGATATTTTCTTTTTCACCATGGCCCTTTTGGGCTTCCAAATATCACTTTGCAAATTCCACAACAACAGCCTTAGCGAAAGGCTTCCTGAGGTAAAAGAGTAACTCTGTGACTTGAATTAACAGAACACAAAGCAGTTTCTCAGAAAGCTTCTTTTCAGTTTTTATCTTAGGATGTTTCCTTTTTCACCATTGCCCTCTATGTTCCTCCAAATATCACTTTGCAATTCCACAAGAACAGTCTTAGTGAACGGCTTCCTGAGGGGAAAGCTGAAGCTCGGTGATATGTACTAACAGAACACACCGCATTTTCTCAGAATGGTTCTTTCCAGTTTTTAATGGAAGATATTTCCTTTTTCACCTTAGCCCTCTATGGGCTTCCAAATATCACTTTGCAAATTTCACAAAACAGTCTTAGTGAACGGCTTCTTGAGGGAAAAGCTGTAGCTCTGTGAGATGAACTAACAGAACACAAAGCACTTTTTCAGACAGCTTCTTTTCGGTAAGTATCCTATGATATTTCCATTTTCACCATAGCCCTCTATGGGCTTCCACATATCACTTTGGAAATTCCTCAAAAACAGTCTTAGCGGAAGGCTTCTTGAGGGGAAAGCTGTAACTCTTTGAGATGAATTAACAGAACACAAAGCAGTTTCTCGGAAAGCTTCTTTTCATTTTTTAACTGAAGTTATTTCCATTTTCACCATAGCCCTCTATGGGATTCCAAATATCACTATGCACATTCCACAAAAACAGTGGAAGCGAAAGACTTCTGGAGGGGAAAACTGTAACTCTGTGAGATGAATTAACAGAACACAAAGCAGTTTCTCAGATATCTTCTTTCCAGTTTTTAACGAAAGATATTTCCTTTTTCACCATAGCCCTCTATGGGCTTCCAAATATCACTTTGCAAATCCCACAAGAACAGTCTTAGCGAAAGCCTTCTTGAGGGGAAAGCTGTAACTCGGTGAGATGCTTTAACAGAACACACGGCAGTTTCTCAAAAAGCTTCTTTCCAGTTTTTAATTGAAGATATTTCCTTTTTCACCATAACCCTCTAGGAGTTTTTTATATCACTTTGCAAGTTTCACAAGAATAGTCTCAGTGAACTGCTTCTTGAAGGGAAAGCTGTAACTCTGTGAGATGAACTAACAGAACACAAAGCAGTTTATCAGAAAGCTTCTTTACAGTTTTTATCGGAAAATATTTCCTTTTTCACCATTGCCCTCTATGAGATTCTAAATATCACTTTCCAAATTTCAGAAGAACAGTCTTAGTGAACGGCCTCATGAGGGGAAATCTGTGACACTTTGAGATGAATTAACAGAACACAAAGCAGTTTCTCAGAAAGCTTCTTTTCGGATTTTATCTTACTATATTTCCTTTTTCAACATAGCCCTATATGGTCTTCCAAATATCACTTTGCAAATTACACAAGAACAGTCTTTTTGAAAGACTTCTTGAGGGGAAAGCTGTAATTCTCTGAGATGAATTAACAGAACACGAAGCAGTTTCTCAGAAAGCTTCTTTTCAGTTTTTATCTTAGGATATTTCCTTTTTCAGCATAGCCCTCTATGGGCTTCCAAAAACATTTTGCAAATTCCACAAGAACAGTCGTAGCGAAAGGATTCTGGAGATAAAAGCTGTAAATCTGTAAGATGAATTAAAAGAATTCAAAGCAGTTTCTCAGAAACCTTCTTTTCGTTTTTTATCTTACGATATTTCCATTTTCACCATAGGGCTATAGGGTTTCCAAATATCACTTTGCAAATTCCAGAAGAAAAGTCTTAGCGAAAGGCTTCTTGAGGGTGAAGCTGTAACTCTGTAAGATGAATTAACAGAACACAAAACATTTTCTCAGAAACCTACTTTTCAGTTTTTACCTTAGGATATTTCCTTTTTCACCATAGCCCTCTATGGGATTCCAATTATCACTTTGAAAATTCCACATGAACAGTCTTAGCGAAAGTCTTCTTGAGGGGAAAGCTGTAACTCTGTGAGAGGAACTAACTGAACACAAAGCAGTTTCTCAGAAAGCTTCTTTCCAGTTTTTAACTGAGGATATTTCCTTTTTCACCATGGCCCTTTTGGGCTTCCAAATATCACTTTGCAAATTCCACAACAACAGCCTTAGCGAAAGGCTTCCTGAGGTAAAAGAGTAACTCTGTGACTTGAATTAACAGAACACAAAGCAGTTTCTCAGAAAGCTTCTTTTCAGTTTTTATCTTAGGATGTTTCCTTTATCACCATTGCCCTCTATGTGCCTCCAAATATCACTTTGCAATTCCACAAGAACAGTCTTAGTGAACGGCTTCCTGAGGGGAAAGCTGTAGCTCGGTGGTATGTACTAACAGAACACACCGCATTTTCTCAGAATGGTTCTTTCCAGTTTTTAACGGAAGATATTTCCTTTTTCACCTTAGCCCTCTATGGGCTTCCAAATATCACTTTGCAAATTTCACAAAACAGTCTTAGTGAACGGCTTCTTGAGGGAAAAGCTGTAGCTCTGTGAGATGAACTAGCAGAACACAAAGCACTTTTTCAGATAGCTTCTTTTTGGTAAGTATCTTACGATATTTCCATTTTCACCATAGCCCTCTATGGGCTTCCACATATCACTTTGGAAATTCCTCAAAAACAGTCTTAGCGGAAGGCTTCTTGAGGGGAAAGCTGTAACTCTTTGAGATGAATTAACAGAACACAAAGCAGTTTCTCGGAAAGCTACTTTTCATTTTTTAACTGAAGTTATTTCCATTTTCACCATAGCCCTCTATGGGATTCCAAATATCACTATGCAAATTCCACAAGAACAGTGGAAGCGAAAGACTTCTGGAGGGGAAAACTGTAACTCTGTGAGATGAATTAACAGAACACAAAGCAGTTTCTCAGATATCTTCTTTCCAGTTTTTAACGAAAGATATTTCCTTTATCACCATAGACCTCTAGGGGCTTCCAAATATCACTTTGCAAATCCCACAAGAACAGTCTTATCGAAAGCCTTCTTGAGGGGAAAGCTGTAACTCTGTGAGATGCTTTAACAGAACACACGGCAGTTTCTCAAAAAGCTTCTTTCCAGTTTTTAACGGAAGATATTTCCTTTTTCACCATAGCCCTCTAGGAGTTTTCTAGTATCACTTTGCAAATTTCACAAGAATAGTCTCAGTGAACTGCTTCTTGAAGGGAAAGCTGTAACTCTGTGAGATGAACTAACAGAACACAAAGCAGTTTCTCAGAAAGCTTCTTTTCGGATTTTATCTTACTATATTTCCTTTTTCACCATTGCCCTCTATGAGATTCTAAATATCACTTTCCAAATTTCAGAAGAACAGTCTTAGTGAACGGCCTCATGAGGGGAAATCTGTGACACTTTGAGATGAATTGACAGAACACAAAGCAGTTTCTCAGAGAGCTTCTTTTCAGTTTTTATCTTACTATATTTCCTTTTTCTACATAGCCCTCTATGGTCTTCCAAAAACATTTTGCAAATTCCACAAGAACAGTCTTAGCGAAAGGATTCTGGAGATAAAAGCTGTAAATCTGTAAGATGAATTAAAAGAATTCAAAGCAGTTTCTCAGAAACCTTCTTTTCGTTTTTTATCTTACGATATTTCCATTTTCACCATAGGGCTATAGGGTTTCCAAATATCACTTTGCAAATCCAGAAGAAAAGTCTTAGCGAAAGGCTTCTTGAGGGTAAAGCTGTAACACTGTAAGATGAATTAACAGAACACAAAACATTTTCTCAGAAACCTACTTTTCAGTTTTTACCTTAGGATATTTCCTTTTTCACCATAGCCCTCTATGGGATTCCAATTATCAGTTTGAAAATTCCACATGAACAGTCTTAGCGAAAGTCTTCTTGAGGGGAAAGCTGTAACTCTGTGAGAGGAACTAACTGAACACAAAGCAGTTTCTCAGAAAGCTTCTTTCCAGTTTTTAACTGAGGATATTTCCTTTTTCACCATAGCCCTTTTGGGCTTCCAAATATCACTTTGCAAATTCCACAACAACAGCCTTAGCGAAAGGCTTCCTGAGGTAAAAGAGTAAGTCTGTGACTTGAATTAACAGAACACAAAGCAGTTTCTCAGAAAGCTTCTTTTCAGTTTTTATCTTAGGATGTTTCCTTTATCACCATTGCCCTCTATGTGCCTCCAAATATCACTTTGCAATTCCACAAGAACAGTCTTAGTGAACGGCTTCCTGAGGGGAAAGCTGTAGCTCGGTGATATGTACTAACAGAACACACCGCATTTTCTCAGAATGGTTCTTTCCAGGTTTTAACGGAAGATATTTCCTTTTTCACCTTAGCCCTCTATGGGCTTCCAAATATCACTTTGCAAATTTCACAAAACAGTTTTAGTGAACGGCATCTTGTGCTTTCCCCACAAGAAGCCTTTCGCCTAGACTGTTCTTGTGGAATTTGTAAAGTGATATTTGGAAGTCCATACAGGGATATGGTAAAAAAGGATATATCTTCCGGTAAAAACTGGAAAGAAGCTTTCAGAGAAACTGCTTTGTGTTCTGTTAACTCATCTAACAGAGTTACAGCAATCCCTTCAAAAGCCTTTCGCACAGTCTGTTCCTGTGGAATTTGCAAAGTGATTTTTGGAAGCCCATAGATGGCTATGGGTAAAAAGGAAATATCTTCCGTTAAAAACTGGAAAGAAGGTTTCTGAGAAACTGCTTTGTGCTCTGTTAATTCATATCACAGAATTACAGCTTTATGCTCAAGAAGCCTTTCGCGAAGACTGTTCTTGTGGAATTTGCAAAGTGATATTTGGAATTCCATAGAGGGCTATGGTTAAAAGGGAAATATCTTCCGTTAAAAACTGAAAAGAAGCTGTCTGAGAAACTGCTTTGTGTTCTGTTAATTCATCTCACAGAGTCACTGCTTTCACTTCAAGAAGCCTTTCGCTAAGACTGTTCTTATGGATTTTTCATAGTGATATTTTGAAGCCCATAGAGGGCTAAGGAGGAAAAGGAAATATCCTGAGATAAAAAGTGAGAAGAAGCATTCTGAGAAACTACATTGTGTTCTGTTAATTCATCTCATAGAGTTACAGCTTTCCCCTGAAGAAGACTTTGGCGAAGACTCTTCTTGTGGAATTTGCAAAGTGATATTTGGAAGCCCATAGACGGCTATGGTGAAAAAGGAAATATCTTCCGTCAAAAACTGGAAAGAAGCTTTCAGAGAAACTACTTTGTGTTCTGTTAATTAATCTCACAGAGTTACAGCTTTCCCCTGAAGAAGCCTTTCCCTAAGACTGTTCTTGTGGAATTTGCAAAGTGATATTTGGAAGTCCATACAGGGATATGGTAAAAAAGGATATATCTTCCGGTAAAAACTGGAAAGAAGCTTTCAGAGAAACTGCTTTGTGTTCTGTTAACTCATCTAACAGAGTTACAGCAATCCCTTCAAAAGCCTTTCGCACAGTCTGTTCCTGTGGAATTTGCAAAGTGATTTTTGGAAGCCCATAGATGGCTATGGGTAAAAAGGAAATATCTTCCGTTAAAAACTGGAAAGAAGCTTTCTGAGAAACTGCTTTGTGCTCTGTTAATTCATATCACAGAATTACAGCTTTACGCTCAAGAAGCCTTTCGCGAAGACTGTTCTTGTGGAATTTGCAAAGTGATATTTGGAATTCCATAGAGGGCTATGGTTAAAAGGGAAATATCTTCCGTTAAAAACTGAAAAGAAGCTGTCTGAGAAACTGCTTTGTGTTCTGTTAATTCATCTCACAGAGTCACTGCTTTCACTTCAAGAAGCCTTTCGCTAAGACTGTTCTTATGGATTTTTCATAGTGATATTTTGAAGCCCATAGAGGGCTAAGGAGGAAAAGGAAATATCCTGAGATAAAAAGTGAGAAGAAGCATTCTGAGAAACTACATTGTGTTCTGTTAATTCATCTCATAGAGTTACAGCTTTCCCCTGAAGAAGACTTTGGCGAAGACTCTTCTTGTGGAATTTGCAAAGTGATATTTGGAAGCCCATAGACGGCTATGGTGAAAAAGGAAATATCTTCCGTCAAAAACTGGAAAGAAGCTTTCAGAGAAACTACTTTGTGTTCTGTTAATTAATCTCACAGAGTTACAGCTTTCCCCTGAAGAAGCCTTTCCCTAAGACTGTTCTTGTGGAATTTGCAAAGTGATATTTGGAAGTCCATACAGGGATATGGTAAAAAAGGATATATCTTCCGGTAAAAACTGGAAAGAAGCTTTCAGAGAAACTGCTTTGTGTTCTGTTAACTCATCTAACAGAGTTACAGCAATCCCTTCAAAAGCCTTTCGCACAGTCTGTTCCTGTGGAATTTGCAAAGTGATTTTTGGAAGCCCATAGATGGCTATGGGTAAAAAGGAAATATCTTCCGTTAAAAACTGGAAAGAAGCTTTCTGAGAAACTGCTTTGTGCTCTGTTAATTCATATCACAGAATTACAGCTTTACGCTCAAGAAGCCTTTCGCGAAGACTGTTCTTGTGGAATTTGCAAAGTGATATTTGGAATTCCATAGAGGGCTATGGTTAAAAGGGAAATATCTTCCATTAAAAACTGAAAAGAAGCTGTCTGAGAAACTGCTTTGTGTTCTGTTAATTCATCTCACAGAGTCACTGCTTTCACTTCAAGAAGCCTTTCGCTAAGACTGTTCTTATGGATTTTTCATAGTGATATTTTGAAGCCCATAGAGGGCTAAGGAGGAAAAGGAAATATCCTGAGATAAAAAGTGAGAAGAAGCATTCTGAGAAACTACATTGTGTTCTGTTAATTCATCTCATAGAGTTACAGCTTTCCCCTGAAGAAGACTTTGGCGAAGACTCTTCTTGTGGAATTTGCAAAGTGATATTTGGAAGCCCAAAGACGGCTATGGTGAAAAAGGAAATATCTTCCGTCAAAAACTGGAAAGAAGCTTTCAGAGAAACTACTTTGTGTTCTGTTAATTAATCTCACAGAGTTACAGCTTTCCCCTCAAGAAGCCTGTCGCTAAGAATGTTCTTGTGGAATTTGCAAAGTGATATTTGGAAGCCCATAGAGGGCTACGGTGAAAAAGGAAATATCTTCCGTTAAAAACTGGAAAGAAGCTTTCTGAGAAAGTTTTTTGTGTTCTGTCAATTCATCTCACAGGGTTACAGCTTTCCACTGAAGAAGCCTTTCGCTAAGACTGTTCTTGTGGAATTTTCAAAGCGATATTTGGAAGCCCATAGTGGGCTATATTGAAAAAGGAAATATCTTCCGTTAAAAATTGGAAAGAAGCTTTCTGAGAAACTGATTTGTGTTCTGTTAATTCATCTCACAGAGTTACAGCTTTCCTTGCAAGAAGCCTTTCAATAAGGCTGTTCTTGTGGAATTTGAAAAGTGATATTTGGAAGCCCATAGAGGGCTATGGTGAACAAGGAAATAACTTCCGTTAAAAACTGTAAAGGATCTTTGTGAGAAAAATCTTTGTGTACTGTTAATTCTTCTCACATAGTTACAGCTTTCCCCTCAAGAAGCGATTCACTAAGATTGTTCTTGTAGAATTTTCAAAGTGATATTTGGAAGCCCATAGAGGGCTATGGTGAAAAAGGATATATCTTCCGTTAAAAACTGGAAAGAAGCTTTCTGAGAAACTGCTTTGTGTTCTGTTAATTCTTCCCATAGAGTTACAGCTTCCCCCTGAAGAAGATTTTCGCTGAGACTGTTCTTATGGAATTTGAAAAGTGATATTTGGAAGCCCATAGTGGGCTATGGTGGAAAAGGAAATATCTTCCGTTAGAAACAGGATAGAAGCTTTCTGAGAAACTGCTTTGTGTTCTGTTAATTCATCTCATAGAGTTACAGCTTTCCCTTCAATAAGCCTATCGCTAAGACTCTTCTTGTGGAATTTGCAAAGTGATATTTGGAAGCCCATAGAGGGCTATGGTGAAAAAGCAAATATCTTCCGTTAAAAACTGGAGAGATGCTTTCTGAGGAACTGCTTTCTGTTCTGTTAATTCATCTCACAGAGTTACAGCTTTCCCCTCAAGAAGCCTTTCGCTAAGACTGTTCTTGTGGAATTTTGAAATTGATATTTGGAAGCCCATAGAGGACTATGGCGAAAAAGAAAATAGCTTCCGTTAAAAGCTGTAAAGAAGCTTTCTGGGAAACTGCTTTGTGTACTGTTAATTCTTCTCACATAGTTACAGTTTTCCCTCAAGAAGCCTTTCACTAAGATTGTTCTTGTGGAATTTGCAAAGTCCTATTTGCAATCCCATTGAGGGCTATGTTGAAAAAGGATATATCTTCCGTTCAAAAGTGGAAAGAAGCTTTCTGAGAAACTGCTTTGTGTTCTCTTAATTGTTCCCACAGTGTTACAGCTTTACCTTCAATAAGCCTATCGCTAAGACTCTTCTTGTGGAAATTGCGAAGTGATATTTGGAAGCCCATAGAGGGTTATGGTGAAAATGGAAATATCCTAAGGTAAAAACGAAAAAGAAGCTTTCTGAGAAACTGCTTTGTGTTTTGTTAGTTCATCTCACAGAGTTACAGCTTTCCCCTCAAGAATCCATTCACTAAGACTGTTCTTGTAAATATTGCAAAATGATATTTGGAAGCCCATAGAGGACTATGGTGAAATAGGAAATATCTTCCGTTAAAAACTGGAAAGAAGCATTCTGAGAAATTACCGTGTGTTGTGTTAATACATCTCACCGACTTACAGGTTTCCCCTCAAGAAGCCTTTCGCTAACACTGTTCTTGTGGAATTTGCAATCTGATATTTGGAAGCCCATTGAGGACTATGGTGAAAAAGAAAATATCTTCAGTTAAAAACTGGAAAGAAGCTTTCTGAGAAACTACATTGTGTTCTGTTAATACATCTCACCGAGTTACAGCTTTCCCCACAATAAGCCTTTCGCTAAGACTGTTCTTGTGGGATTTGCAAAGAGATATTTGGAAGCCAATGGAGGGCTATGGTGAAAAAGGAAATATCCTAAGATAAAAACTGAAAAGAAGCTTTATGAGAAACTGCTTTGTGTTCTGTAAATTCAACTCAGATTTACAGCTTTCCCCTAAAGAAGCCTTTCGCTAAGACTGTTCTTGTGGAATTTGCAAAATGATATTTGGAAGCCCGTAGAGGGCTATGGTTAAAAAGGGAATATCTTCCATTGAAAACCGAAAAGAAGCTCTCTGAGAAACTGCTTTGTGTTCAGTTAATTCATCTCACAGTGTTACAGCTTTCCCCTCAAGAAACCCTTCGCTAAGACTGTTCTAGTGTAATTTTCAAAGTGATATTTGGAAGCCCCTAGAGTGCTATGGTGAAAAAGGAAATATCTTTCCTTAAAAAGTGGAAAGAAGCTTTCTGAGACACAGTTGAGTGTTCTGTTAGTACACCTCACCGAGTTACAGCTTTCCCTTCAAGAGGCCTTTCGCTAAGACTGTTCTTGTGGGATTTGCAGAGAGATATTTAGAGGCCCATAGATGGCTACGGTGAACTAGGAAATATCTTCAGTTAAAAACTGGAAAGAAGCTTTCTTCGATACTGCTTTGTGTTCTGTTAATTCATCTCACAGAGTTACAGCTTTCCCCTCCAGAAGCCTTTCCCTAAGACTGGTCTTGTGGAATTTTCAAAGTGATATTTAGAAGCCCATAGAGTGCTATGGTGAAAAAGGAAATATCTTCTGTTAAAAACTGGAAAGGAGCGTTCTGAGAAACTGCCGTGTGTTCGTGTAATACATCTCACCGGGTTACAGCTTTCTCCTCATGAAGCTTTTCATTGAGTCTGATCTTGTGGGATTTGCGAAGAGATATTTGGAAGCCCATAGAGGGCTATGGTGAAAAAGGAAATATCTACCGTTAAAAACTGGAAAGAAGCTTTCTGAGAAACTGCTTTGTGTTCTGCTAATTCATCTCACAGGGTTACAGCTTTCCCCTCCAGAAGCCTTTCACTAAGACTGTTCTTGTGGGATTTGCAAAGTGATATTTGGAAGCCCATAGAGGGCTATGGTGAAAAAGTTAATATCTTCTGTTAAAAACTGGAAAGAGGCTTTCTGAGAAACTGCTTAGTGTTCTGTTAATTCATTTCGGAGAGTTACAACTCTCTCCTCAAGAAGCCCTTCGCTAAGACTGTTCTTGTGGAATTTGCAAAGTGATATTTTGAAGCCCATATGGGGCTATGATGTAAAAGGAAATATCTTCCGTTAAAAACTGGAAAGAATATATTTGAGAAACTGCTTTGTGTTCTGTTAATTCATCTCACAGAGTTACAGCTTTCCCCTTAAGAAGTCTTTCGGTAAGACTGTTCTTGTGGAATTTGCAAAGTGATATTTGCAAGCCCATAGAGGGCTATGGTGAAAAAGAAAATATCTACCGTTAAAAACTGGAAAGAAGCTTCTGAGAAACTGCCTTGTGTTCTGTTAAGACATCTCACAGAGTTACAGCTTTCCCCTCAAGAAGTCTTTCGCTAAGACTGTTCTTGTGACATTTGTAAAATGATATTTGGAAGCCCGTAGATGGCTATGGTGAAAAAGGGAATATCTTCATTAAAAACCGAAAAGAAGCTCTCTGAGAAAGTGCTTTGTGTTATGTTAGTTCATCTCATTGTGTTACAGCTATCCCCTCAAGAAGCCGTTCACTAAGACTATTCTTGTGAAATATGCAAAGTGATATTTGGAAACCCATATTGCCCTATGTTGAAAAAGGAAATATCTTAATTAAAAACTGGAAAGAAGCTCTCTGAGATACTGCCGTGTGTTCTGTTAATACATCTCACCGAGTTACACATTTCCCCTCAAGAAGCCTTTCGCTAAGACTAGTCTTGTGGAATTTGCAAAGTGACATTTGAAAGCCCATAGAGGGCTATGGTGAAAAACGAAGTATATTCCCTAAACACCGGAAAGAAGATTTCTGAGAAACTGCTTTGTGTTCTGTTAATTGATCTCACAGTGTACCAGCTTTCCCCTCAAGAAGCGTTTCGCTAAGACTGTTCTTGTGGAATTTGCAAAGTGATATTTGGAATCCCATAGATGGCTATGGTGAATAAGGAAACATCTTCAGTTAATAACTGGAAAGAAGATTTCTGAGATACTGCTTTGTGTTCTGTTAATTCATCTCACAGAGTTACAGCTTTCCCCTCCAGAAGCCTTTCCCTAAGACTGCTCTTGTGAAATTTTCAAGGTGATATTTGGAAGGCCATAGAGTGCTACGGTGAAAAAGGAAATATCTTCCGTTAAAAACTGGAAAGAAGCTTTCTGAGAAACTGCCGTGTGTTCGTGTAATACATCTCACCGAGTTACAGCTTTCTCCTCAAGAAGCCTTTCACTGAGACTGTTCTTGTGGGATTTGCAAAGAGATATTTGAAAGCCCTTAGAGGAATACGGTGAAAAAGGAAATATCTTCAGTTAAAAATTGGAAAGAAGCTTTCTGAGAAACTGCTTTGTGTTCTGTTAATTCATCTCGGAGGCTTACAGCTCTCTCCTCAATAATCCCTTCGCTAAGACTGTTCTTGTGGGATTTGCAAAGTGATATTTTGAAGCCCCTAGGGGGCTATGGTGTAAAAGGAAATATCTTCCGTAAAAACTGGAAAGAAGCTTTCTTAGAAACTGATTTGTGTTCTGTTAATTCATCTCACAGAGTTAGTGCTTTCTCCTCCACAAGCCTTCTGCTAAGACTGTTCTTGTGGAATTTGCAAAGTGATATTTGGAAGCCCATAGAGGGCTATGGTGAAAATGGAAATATCCTTAGATAAAAACTGAAAAGAAGCTTTCTGAGACAATGCTTTGTGTTCTGTTAGTTCATCGCACTGAGGTACAGCTTTACCCTCAAGAATCCGTTCACTAAGGCTGCTCTTGTGAAATTTGCAAAGTGATATTTGGAAGCCCATAGAGGGCTACGGTGAAAAAGGAAATATCTACCGTTAAAAACTTGAAAAATTCTTTCTGAGAAACTGCCGTGTGTTCGTGGATGACATCTCACCGCGTAACAGCTTTGCACTTAAGAAACCTGTCGCTAAGGCTGTTCTTGTGGGATTTGCAAAGTGATATTTGGAAGCCCATTGAGGACTATGGTGAAAATGGAAATATCTTCCGTTAAAAACTGAAAAGAAGGTTTCTGAGAAACTACTTTGTGTTCTGTTAATTCATCTCACAGAGTTACAGCTTTCCCTTCAAGCAGCCTTTCGCTAAGGTTATTCTTGTGAAATTTAGAAAGTCATATTTTGAAGCCCACAGAGGGCTATGGTGAAAAAGGAAATATCTTCCGTTAAAAAACTGGAAAGAAACTTTCTGAGAAACTGTTTTGTGTTCTCTTAATTCAACTCACAGACTTACAGCTTTACCTTCAAGAAGACTTTCGCTAAGGCTGTTCTTGTGGAATTTACAAAGTGATATTTGGAAGCCCATAGAGGGCTACGGTGATAAATTAAATATCTTCAGTTAAAAACTGGAAAGAAGCTGTCTGAGAAACTGTTTGTGTTCTATTAATTCATCTCACAGTGTTACAGCTTTCCCCTCAGGAAGCCTTTCGTTAAGACTGTTCTTGTGGAATTTTCAAAGTGATATTTGGAATCCCATAGAGGGCTAAGTTGAAAAAGGAAATATCTTCAGTTAAAAACTGGAATGAAGCCTTCTGAGACAATGCTTTTTGTTCTGTTAATTCATCTCACAGAGTTACAGCTTTCCCCTCAAGAAGCCTTTTGCTAAGGCTGTTCTTGTGGAATTTGCAAAATGATATTTGGAAGGCCATAGAGGGCTATGGTAAAAAAGGAACTATCTTCTGTTAAAAACTGGAAAGAGGCTGTCTGAGAAACTGCTTTGTGTTCTGTTAATTCATCTCACAGAATTACAGCTTTCTCCTCAAGAAGCCTTTCGATAAGACTGTTCTTGTGGAATATGGAAAGTGATATTTGGAAGCCCATAGAGGGCTATGGTGAAAAAGGAAAGAGCTTCCGTTAAAAACTGGAAAGAAGGTTTCTGAGAGACTGCTTTGTATCCTATTAATTCATCTCACAGAGTTACACGTTTCCCCTCAAGAAGCCTTTCGCTAAGATTGTTCTTGTGGAATGTCTAAAGTGATATTAGGAAATCCATAGAGGGCTATGGTGAAGAAGGAAATATCTTCCGTTAAAAACTGGAAGGAAGCTTGCTGAGAAACTGCTTTGTGTTCTGATAGTTCGCCTCACATAGTTACAGCTTTCCCCTCCAGAAGCCTTTCGCTAACACTGTTCTTGTGGAATTTGCAAAGTGATATTTGGAAGCCCATAGAGGGCTACGGTGAAAAAGGAAATATCCTAAGTTAAAAAATGAAAAGAAGCATTCTGAGAAACTGCTTTGTGTTCTGTTAATTCATGTCACAGATTTACAGCTTTCCCTTCAAGAAGACTTTCGCTAAGGCTGTTCTCGTGGAATTACCAAAGTGATATTTGGAAGCCCAAAAGTGACTATGGTGAAAAGTAAATATCTTCAGTAAAAAATTGAAAGAAGCTTTCTGACAAACTGCTTTGTGTTCTGTTAATTCATCTCACAGAGTTACAGCTTTCCATTCAAGAAGCCTTCCGCAAAGACGGTTCTTGTGGAATTTTCAAAGTATTATTTGGAAGCCCCTAGAGGGCTATGGTGAAAAAGGAAATATCT
Source organism: Chlorocebus sabaeus (assembly GCF_047675955.1). Taxonomy (NCBI): domain Eukaryota; kingdom Metazoa; phylum Chordata; class Mammalia; order Primates; family Cercopithecidae; genus Chlorocebus; species Chlorocebus sabaeus. The sequence goes on along the minus strand of NW_027327800.1, from coordinate 71,821 downwards.
TCTGTTAAAAATTGGAAAGAAGCTTTCTGAGAAACTGCTTTGCATTCTGTTAATTCATCTCACAGACTTACAACTTTCCCTTCAAGAAGCCTTTCGCTAAGACTGTTCTTGTGGAATTGGCAAAGTGATATTTGGAAGGAAATAGAGGGCTATGGTGAAAAAGGAAATAACTTCCGTTAAAAACTGGAAAGAAGCTTTCTGAGATACTGCTTTGTGTTCTGTTAATTCATCTCACAGAGTTACAGCTGTCCCTTCAAAAAGCCTTTCGCTAAAGCTGTTCTTGTGGAAATTGCAAAGTGATATTTGGAATCCCATAGAGGGCTATGGTGAAAAAGGAAATATCTTTCAGAAAAACTGGAAAGAACGTTTCTGAGAAACTGCTTTGTATTCTGTTAATTCATCTCACAGAGTTATAGGTTTCCCTTCAAGAAGCCTTTCGCTAAGACTGTTCTTCTGGAATATGGTAACTGATATTTGGAAGCCCTTAGAGGGCTACGGGAATAAAGGAAATATCTTCCGTTAAAAACTGGAAAGAAGCTTTCTGGGAAACTGCTCTGTGTTCTGTTAATTCCTCTCACAGAGTTACTGCTTTTCCAGCAAGAAGCCATTCTCTAAGATTCTTCTTGGGAATTTTGCAAAGTGATATTGGAAGCCCATAGAGCGCTAGGGTGAAAAAGGAAATATCTTCCGTTAAAAACTGGAAAGAAGCTTTCTGAGAAATTGCTTTGTGTTCTGTTAATTCACCTCACAGAGTTACTGCGTTCCTCTCAAGAAGTCTTTCGCTAAGACTCTTCTTGTGGAATTTGTAAAATGATATTTGGAAGCCCATAGAGGGTTATGGTGAAAAAGTGGAATCTTCCCTTAAAAACTGGAAAGAATTTTCTGAGAAACTGCTTTGTGTTCGGGTAATTCATCTCACAGTTACTGCTTTCCCCTCAGGAAGCCTTTTGCTAAGACTCTTCTAGTGGAATTGGCAAAGTGATATTTCGAAGCCCCTAGGTCTATGGTGAAAAAGGAAATATCTTCCGTTAAAAACTGGAAAGAAGCTTTCTGGAAACTGCTCTGTGTCTGTTAATTCATCTCACAGAGTCACTGCTTTCACCTCAAGAAGCCTTTCGCTAAGACTGTTCTCTTGGAATTTTCATGGCGATATTTTCAAGCCCATAGAGGGCTAAGGTGAAAAAGGAAATATCCTAAGATAAAAACTGAAAAGAATCATTCTGAGAAAATATTTTGTGTTCTGTTAATTCATCTCACAGTGTTACAGCTTTCCCCTGTAGAAGACTTTCGCGAAGACTCTTCTTTTGGAATTTTCAAAGTGATATTTGGAAACCTATAGAGGGCTACGGTGAAAAAGGAAATATCATCCGTTAAAAACCTGAAAGAAGCTTTCTGAGAAACTGCTCTGTGTACTGTTACTTCATCTCACAGAGTTACTGCTTTCCCAGGAAGAAGCCATTCTCTAAGATTCATCTTGTGGATTTTGCAAAGTGATATTGGAAGCCCATAGAGCGCTATGGTGAAAAAGGAAATATCTTCCGTTAAAAACTGGAAAGAAGCTTTCTGAGAAACTGTTTTGTGTTCTGTTAATTCATCTCACAGTGTTACAGATTTCCCTCAAGAAGCCTTTCGCTAAGACAGTTCTTGTGGAATTTTCAAAGTGATATTTGGAAGCCCATAGAGGGCTATGGTGAAAAAGGAAATATCTTCCGTTAAAAACTGGAAACAAGCTTTTTGAGGAACTGCATTGTGTTCTGTTAATTCATCTCACAGAGTTACAGCATTCCCCTCAAGGAGTCTTTCTCTTAGACTGTTCTTGTGTAAATTGCAAAGTGATATTTGGAATCCCATAGAGGGCTACGGTTAAAAAGGAAATATCTTCAGCTAAAACTTGAAATAAGCTTTCTGAGAAACGACTTTGTGTTCTCTTAATTCATCTCACAGTGTTACAGCTTTCCCCTAAAGAAGCCTTTCGCTAAGACTGTTCTTGTTTAATTTGCAAAATGATATTCGGAAGCCTATAGATAGCTATTGTCAAAAACGAATTATCTTCATTTAAAAAGTGCAAAGAAGTTTTCTGAGAACCTGCTTTGTGTTCTGTAATTCATCTCACAGGGTTACAGCTTTCCCCTCAAGAAGGCCTTCGCTAAGACTGTTTTTGTGGATTTTGCAAAGTGATATTTGGAAGCCCATAAAGGGCTATGGTGAAAAAGGAAATATCTTCCGATGAAAACTGGAAAGAAACTTTCTGAGAAACTGCTTTGAGTTCTGTTAATTCATCTCACAAACTTACAGCTTTCCCCTCAAGTAGCCTTTCGCTAAGATTGTTCTTGTGGAATTTGCAAAGTGATATTTGGAAGCCCATAGAGAGCTATGGTGAAAAAGGAAATATCCTAAGATAAAAACTGCAAAGAAGCTTTCTGAGAAACTGCTTTGTGATCTGATAATTCATCTCACAGATTTACAGCTTTCCCCTGAAGAAGCCGTTCACTAAGACTCTTCTTGTGGATTTTGAAAAGTGGTATTTGGAAGCCCATAGAGGGCTATGGTGAAAAAGGAAATACCTTCAGTTTAAAACTGGAAAGAAGCGTTCTGAGAAACTGCTTGGTTTTCTGTTAATTCATCTCACAGAGTTACAGCTTTTCCCTCAAGAAGGCTTTCGCTAAGACTGTTCTTGTGGAATTTGCAAAGTGACATTTGGAAGCCCATAGAGGGCTATGGGGAAAAAGGAAATATCTTCAGTTAAAGACTGGAAAGAAGCTTTCTGAGAAACTGCTTTGTGGTCTGTTAATTCATCTCACAGAGTTACCGCTTTCCCCTCAAGAAGCCTTTCGCTAAGACTATTCTTGTGGAATTTTCAAAGTGATATTTGGAAACCGATAGATGGCTATGGTGAAAAAGGATATTTCTTCAGTTAAAAACGGAAAATAGGCTTTCAGAGAAACTGGTTTGTGATATGTGACTTCCACTCACTGAGTTACAGCTGTGTTTCGTAGAGCTGTTTTCTAGCCTTATTACTGTGGAATCTGAGAACTGTTATTTCGGATCCCTTTGAAAACTATCGGGACAAAGGAAATATCGACCGCTAAAAGTGAGAAAGAAGCTTTCTGAGAAACTTCTTTGTGTTCTGTGAATTCATCTCACAGAGTTACAGCTTTCCCTTCATTAAGCCTTTCGCTGAGACTGTTCTTCTGGTATTTGCAAAGTGATATTTGGAAGCCCATAGAGGGCTATGGTGAAAAGGAAATATCTTCAGTTGAAAACTGGAAAGAAGCTTTCTGAGAAACTGTTTTATGGTCTGTTAATTCATCTCACATAGTTACAGCTTTCCCCTCAGGAAGCCTTTCGTTAAGACTGTTTTTGTGGAATTTGCAAAGTGATATTTGAAAGCCCATAGAGGGCTATGGTTAAAAAGGAAATATCCTAACATAAAAACTGATAAGAAGCTTTGTGAGAAACTGCTTTGTGTTCTGTTAATTCACCTCACTGAGTTACAGCTTTGCCCTAAAGAAGTCGTTCACTAAGATTGTTCTTGTGGAATATGCAAAGTGATATTTGCAACCCCTTAAAGGGCTACGGTAAAAAAGGAAATATCTTCAGTTAAAACTGGAAAGAAGCTGTCTGAGAAACTGCTTTGTTTTCTTTTAATTCATCTCACAGTGTTACAGCATTCCTCTAAAGAAGCCGTTCACGAAGACTGTTCTTGTGGAATTTGCAAAGTGTGATTTGGAAGCCCATTGAGGGCTATGGTGAAAAAGGAAATATCTTATGATAAAAACTGAAAAGAAGCTTTCTGAGAAATTCCTTTGTGTTCTGTGAATTCATCTCACAGATTTACAGCTTTCCCCTAATGAAGCCGTTTACTAAGACAGTTCTTGTGGAATTTGAAATGTGATACTTAGAAGCCCATAGAGGGCTATGGTGAAAAGGGAAGCATCCTAAGATAAAAACTGAATAGAAGCATTCTGAGAAACTTCTTTTTGTTCTGTTAATTCATCTACCGTGTTACAGCTTTCCCCTCAAGAAGCCGTTCACGATGACTGTACTTGGAGAATGTGCAAAGTGATATTTGGAAGCCCAAAGAGGGCTATGGTGAAAAAGGAAATATCCTAAGATAAAAACTAAAAAGAAGCTTTCTGAGAAACTGCTTTTTGTTCTGTTAATTCATCTCACAGCGTGGCAGCTTTACCTTCAGGAATCCGTTCACTAATACTTTTCTTGAGGAATTTGAAAAGTGATATTTGTAAGCCCATAGTGGGCTACGGTTAAAAAGGAAATATCTTCAGTAAAAAACTGTAAAGAAACTTTCTGAAAAACTGCTTGTGTTCCGTTAATTCACCTCACAGAGTTACAGCTTTCCCCTCAAGAAGCCTTTCCTAAGACCGTTCTTGTGGAATTTACAAAGTGATATTTCGAAGCCAGAGAGGTCTAAGGTGAAGAATGAACTGTCCTCAGATAAAAACTTAAAAGAAGCTTTCTGAGAAACTACTTTGGGTTCTGTTAATTCATCTCACAGTGTTAAAGCGTTCCCCTCAAGAAGCCTTTCGTTAAGACTGTTCTTGTGGAATTTTCAAAGTGATGTTTCGAAGCACATAGAGGGCTATGGTGAAATAGGAAATATCCTCAGATAGAAATTGGAAGGAAGCTTTCTGAGAAATTGCTTTGTGTTCTCTTAATTCATCCCACAGAGTTACAGCTTTCCCCTCAAGAAGTCGTTCACTAAGAGTGCTCTTGTGGAATTTGCAAAGTGATATTTGAAAGCCAGTAGAGGTCTGTGGTGAAAAAGGAAATGTGTCTCAGTTAAAAACTGGAAAGGAGCTTTGTGAGAAACTGCTCTGTGTTCTGTTAATTCATCACACACAGTTACAGCTTTCCCCTCAAGAAGCCTTTCGCAAAGACTGTTCTTGTGGAATTTGCAAAGTGATATTTGGAAGCCCTTAGAGGGCTAAGGTGAAAAAGGAAATAGCGTCTGTTGAAAACTGGAAAGAAGCTTTCTTAGAAACTGCTTTGTGTTCTGTTAATTCAACTCACATTGTTAAATCTTTCTCCTCAAGAAGCGTTTCGCTAAGACTGTTCTTGTGGAATTTGCAAAGTGATATTTAGAAGCCCATAGAGGGCTATGGTGAAACTGGAAATATCATAACATAAAAATCGAAAAGAAGCTTTCTGAGAAACTGCTTTGTGAACTGTTAATTCATCTCCAGAGTTACAGTTTTCCCCTCAAGAAACCTTTCATGAAGACTGTTCTTGTGAAATTTGCAAAGAGATATTTGGAAGTCCATAGAGGGCTATGGTGAAAAAGGAAACATCTTCAGATAAAAACTGGAAAGAAGATTTCTGAGAAACTGCTTTGTGTTCTGTTAATTCATCTCACAGAGTTACAGCGTTCTCCTCGAAAAGCCTTTCACTAACGTTGTTCTTGTGGAATTTGGTAAGTGATATTTGGAAGCCCGTAGAGGACTTTGGTCCAAAAGGAAATATCTTCAGTTAACTACTTGAAAGAAGCTTTCTGAGTAACTGCTTTGTGTTCTATTAATTCATCTCACAGAGTTACAGCTTTCTCCTCAAGAAGCCTTTCGCTAAGACTATTCTTGTGGAATATGAAAAGTGATATTTAGAAGCCCATAGAGGGCTATGGTGAAAAAGGAATTATCCTAATATAAAACCTGAAATGATTTTCTGAGAAACTGCTTTGTGTTCTGTTAATTCAACTCAGAGAGTTACAGCTTTCCCCTCAAGAAGCCTTTCGCTCAGACTATTCTTCTGGAATTTGCAAAGTAATATTTGGAAGCCCATAGTGGGCTATGGCGAAAAAGGAAATATCGTAAGATAAAAACTGAAAAGAAGCTTTCTTATAAACTGATTTGTGTTCCTTTAATTCATATCACAGAGTTACATCTTTCCCCTCAAGAAGCCTTTCGCTAAGGCTGTTCTTGTGGAATTTGCCAAGTGATATTTGGAAGGCCTTAGAGGGCTATAGTGAAAAAGGAAATGTCTTCGGTTAAAAAGTGGAAAGAAGCTTTCCGAGAAACTGCTTTGTGTTCTGTTAATTCATGTCACAGAGTTACAGCTTTCCCCGCAAGAAGTCTTTCGCTAAGTCTGTTCTTGTGGAATTTGTAAAGTGATATTTGGAAGCCCCTAGAGGGCAATGGTGAAAAAGGAAATATCTTCAGCTAAAAACTGGAAGGGAGCTTTCTGAGCAAATGCTTTGTGTTCTGTTAATTCATCTCACAGAGTTACTGCTTTCCCCTCAAGAAGCCATTCACTAAGACTGGTCTTTTGGAATATGCAAAGAGATATTTGGTAGCTCAAAGTGGGCTATGGTGAGAAAGGAATTATCTTCAGTTAAAAACTGAAAAGAAACTTTCTGAGAATCTGCTTTGTGTTCTGTTAATTCATCTCAAAGAGTTACAGCTTTCCCCTCAAGAAGCCTTTCGAGAAGACTGCTCTTGTGGAATTTGCAAAGTGATATTTAGAAGCCAAAAGAGGGCTATGGTGAAAAAGGAAATAGCCTAAGAGAAAAACTGAAAACAAGCTTTTTGAGAAGCTGCTTTGTGTTCTGTTAATTCATCTCACAGTGTTCCAGCTTTCCCCTCAAGAAGCCTTTCGCTAAGACTGTTCTTGTGGAATTTGCAAAGAGATATTTGGAAGCCCTTAGAGGGCTATGGTAAAAAAGGATATACCTTCAGTTAAAAACTGGAAAGAAGCTTTCTGAGAAACTGCTTTGTGTTCTGTTAATTCATCTCACAGAGTTACAGTTCTCCCCTCAAGAAGACTTTCGCTAAGAGTGTTTTTGTGGAATTTGTAAAGTGATATTTAGAAACCCTAAAGGGCTATGGTGAAAAAGGAAATATCTTCCGTTAAAAACTGGAAAGAAGATTTCTGAGAAACTGCTTTGTGTTCTGGTAATTCATTTCACCGAGTTATAGCTTTCCCCTCAAAAAGCCTTTCGCGAAGGCTGTTGTTGTGGAATTTGCAAAGTGATATTTGGAATCCCATAGAGGGCTATTTGTGAAAATGGAAATATCCTAAGATAAAAACCGAAAAGAATCTTTCTGAGAAACTGCTTTCTGTTCTGGTAGTTCATCTCACAGAGTTACAGCTTTCTGCTAAAGGAGCCGTTCACTAAGACTGTTTTCTTGGAATTTGCCAAGTGACATTTGGAAGCCCTTAAAGGGCTATGGTGAAAAAGTAAATATCCTAAGATAAAAACTGAAAAGAAACTTTCTGACAAACTGCTTTGTTTTCCGTTAATTCAACTCACAGAGTTACAGCTTTACCCTCAAGAAGCCTTTCGCTAAGGCTGCTGTTGTGGTATTTGCAAAGTGATATTTGGAAGCCCACAGAGGGCTACGGTGAAAAAGGAAATATCTTCAGTTAAAAACTGAAAAGAGGCTTTCTGAGAATCTGCTGTGTGTTCTGTTAATTCATCTCAAAGAATTAGAGCTTTCCCCTGAAGACACCTTCTGCTAAGACTGTTCTTGTGGTATTTGCAAAGTGATAATTGGAAACCCATAGATGGCTACGGTGAAAAAGGAAATATCTTCAGTTAAAAACTGAAAAGAGGCTTTCTGAGAATCTGCTGTGTGTTCTGTTAATTCATCTCAAAGAATTAGAGCTTTCCCCTGAAGACACCTTCTGCTAAGACTGTTCTTGTGGTATTTGCAAAGTGATAATTGGAAACCCATAGATGGCTATGGTGAAAAAGGAAATATCCTAAGATAAAAACCCAGAAGAACCTTTCTGAGAAACTGCTTTGTGTTCTTTTAGTTAATCTCACAGTGTTACCGCTTTCCCCTCAAGAAGCCATTCAATAAGACTGTTCTTGTGAAATTTTCTAAGAGATATTTGGAAGCCCATAGTGTGCTATGGTGAAAAAGGAAATATCTTCCCTTAGAAACTAGAAAGAAGCACTCTGAGAAACTGCCGCGTGTTCTGTTAATATATCTCACCGAGTTACAGCTTTCTCCACAAGAAGCCTTTCGCTAAGACTGTTCCCGTGGGATTTGCATAGTGATATTTGGAAGCCCATAGAGGGCTGTGGTGAAAAAGGAAATATCCTAAGATAAAAACTGGAAAGAAGATTTCTGAGAAACTGTTTTGTGTTCTGTTAATTCATCTCAGCTATTTACAGCTTTCCCCTCAAGAAGCCGTTCACTAAGACTGTTCTTGTGGAATTTACAAAGTGATATTTGGAAGCCCAGAGAGGGCTACGGTGAAAAAGGAAATAACTTCCGTTAAAAACTGGAAAGAAGATTTCTGAGAAACTGCTTTGTGTTCTGTTAATTCATCTCACAGAGTTACAGCATTCCCCTCCAGAAGTCTTTGGATAAGACTCTTCTTGTGGAATTTGCAAAGTGATATTCGAAGCCTTTAGAGGGCTATGGTGAAAAAGGAAATAGCCTAAGATAAAAACTGAAAAGAAGATTTCTGAGAAACTGCTTCGTGTCTGTAAATTCATCTCACAGAGTTACAGCTTTCCCCTCAAGAAGCCTTTCGCTAAGACGGTTCTTGTGGAATTTACAAAGTGATATTTGGAAGCCCAGAGAGGGCTATGGCGAAAAAGGAAATATCCGCCGGGCGCGGTGGCTCAAGCCTGTAATCCCAGCACTTTGGGAGGGTGAGACGGGCGGATAACGAGGTCAGAAGATCGAGACCATCCTGGCTAATACGGTGAAACACCGTCTCTACTAAAAATACAAAAAACTAGCCGGGCGAGGTAGTGGACGCCTGTAGTCCCAGCTACTCGGGAGGCTGAGTCAGGAGAGTGGTGTAAACCCGGGAGGAGGAGCTTGCAGTGAGCTGAGATCCGGCCACTGCACTCCAGCCCGGGGGACAGAGCCAGACTCCGTCTCAAAAAAAAAAAAATAAATAAATAAATAAAATAAAATAAATAAATAAAATAAAAAGGAAATATCTTCCGTTATAAACTGGAAAGAAGCTTTCTGAGAATCTGCTTTGTGTTCTGTTAATTCATCTCACAGATTTGCAGATTTCCCCTCTAGAAGCCTTTCGCTAAGACTGTTCTTGTGGGATGTGCAAAGTGAAATTTGGAAGCCCATAGAGGGCTATGGTGAAAAAGGAAATATCTTCAGTTAAAAACTTGAAAGAAGTTTTCTGAGAAACTGCTTTGTGTTCTGCTAATTTGTCTCACAGTGTTACAGCTTTCGCTTCAAGGAGTCTTTTGCTAACACTGTTCTTGTGGCATTTCCAAAGTGATATTTGGAAGCCCATAGAGGGCTATGGTGAAAAAAGAAATATCTTCCGTTAAAACCTGGAAAGAATCTTTCTGAGAAACTGCTTTGTGTTCTGTTAATTCATCTCAGAGAGTTACAGCTTTCCCCTCCAGAAACCTTTCATTAAGACTGTTGTTTTGGAATTTGCAAAGTGATATTTCAAAACCCATTCAGGGCTATGGTGAAAAAGGAAATATCCTAAGATAAAAAATGAAAAGAAGCTTTCATAGAAACTGCTTTGTGTTCTGTTAATTCATCTCACAGAGTTACAGCTTTCCTTTCCAGAAGCCTTTCGCTAAGACTGTTCCTGTGGAATTTGCAAAGTGATATTTGGAAGCTTATAGAGGGCTATGATGAAAAAGGAAATATCTTCAGTTAAAAACTGAAAACAAATTTTCTGAGAAACTGCCGTGTGTTCTGTTAATAATACATCTGACCGAGTTAAAGCTTTCCCCATAAGAAGCCTTCGCTAAGAATGTTCTTGTGGAATATTCAAAGTCATATTTGGAGGTCCAATGAGGGCTATGGTGAAAAAGGAAATATCTTCCGATATAAACTGGAAAGAAGCTTTCTGAGAAACTGCTTTGTTTTCTGTTAATTCATCTCACAGAGTTACAGCTTTCCCTTCCAGAAGCCTTTCGCTAAGACTGTTCCTGTGGAATTTGCAAAGTGATATTTGGAAGCCCTTAGAGGTCTATGGTGAAAAAGGAAATATCTTCAATTAAAAACTGGAAAGAAGCTTTCTGAGAGACTCCTTTGTATTCTGTTAATTCATTTCACAGAGTTACAGCTTTCGCCTCAAGAAGTCTTTCGCTAAGACTCTTCTTGTGGAATTTGCAAAGTGATATTTGGAAGCCCATAGAGGGCTATGGTGAAAAAGGAAATATCTTCCGTTAAAATCTGGAAAGAAGATTTCTGAGAAACTGCTTTGTGTTCTGTAAATTCATCTCACAAAGTTACAGCTTTCCCCTCCAGAAGCCTTTCACTAAGACTGTTCTTGTGGAATTTTCAAAGTGATATTTGGAAGCCCATAGAATGCTATGGTGAAAAAGGAAATATATTCCGTTAAAAACTGGATAGAAGATTTCTGAGAAACTGCTTTGTGTTATACTAATTCATCTAAGAGAGTTACAGCTTTCCTTCAAGAAGCCTTTCGCTAAGTCTGTTCTTGTGGAGTTTGCAAAGTGATATTTGGAAGACCCTAGAGGGCTATGGTGAAAAAGGAAATATCTTCCGTTAAAAACCGAAAAGAAGATTTCTGAGAAACTGCATTGTGTTCTGTTGGTTCATCTCACAGAGCCTCAGCTTTCCACTCAAGAGGCCGTTCACTAAGACTGTTCTTGTGAAATTTGCATATTGATATTTAGAAACCCATAGAGGATTCTGGTGAAAAAGGAAATATCTTCCGTAAAAAACTGGAAAAACTTTCGGAGAAACTGCCGTGTGTTCTGTTAATACATCTCACCGAGTTACAGCTTTCCCTCCAGAAGCCTTTTGCTAAGACTGTTCTTCTGGAATTTGCAAAGTGATATTTGGAAGCCCATAGAAGGCTACGGTGAAAAAGGAAGTATCCTAAGATAAAAACCGAAAAGAAGTTTTCTTAGAAACTGCTTTCTGTTCTGTTAATTCATCTCACAGAGTTTCAGCTTTTCCGTCAAGAGGCCTTTCGCTAAGACTGTTCTTGTGGCATTTGCAAAGTGATATTTGTAAGCCCTTAGAGGGCTATGGTGAAAAAGGAAATATCCTAAGATAAAAACTGAAAAAGAAGCTTTCTGAGAAACTGCTTTGTGTTCTGTTAGTTCATTTCACAGGGTTTCAGCTTTTCCCTGAAGAAGTGGGGCACTAAGACTGTTCTTGTGAAATTTCAAAAGTGATATTTGGAAGCTCATAGAGGGCTACGGTGAAAAAGGAAATATACTAAGTTAAAAACTGGAAAGAAGCTCTCTGAGATACTGCCGTGTGTTCTGTTAATACAGCTCACCGAGTTACAGCTTTTCCCACAAGAAGACTTTCGCTGAGTCTGTTCTTGTGGGATTTGCAAAGTGATATTTGGAATCCCATAGAGGGTTATGGTGAAAAAGGAAATATCTTCAGATAAAAACTGGAAAGAAGCTTTCTGAGAAACTGCTTTGTGTTCTGTTAATTCATCTCACAGAGTTACAGCTTTCCTTCAAGAAGCCTTTCGCTAAGACTCTTCTTGTGGAATTTGCAAAGTGATATTTGGAAGCTCATAGAAGGCTACGGTGAAAAAAGAAATATCTTCCGTTAATTACTGGAAAGAAGCTTTCTGAGAAACTGCTTTGTGTTCTGTTAATTCATCTCACAGAGTTACAGCTTTCACCTCCAGAAGCCATTCACTAAACTGTTGTTGTAGAATTTGCAAATTTATATTTGGAAGCCCATAAAAAGCTATCTTGAAAAAGGAAATATTCTAAGATAAAAACTGAAAAGAAGCTTTCTGAGAAACTGCTTTGTGTTCTGTTAATTCATCTCCCAGAGTTACAGCTTTTCCCTCTAGAAGCGAATCGCTAAGACTGTTCTTGTGGAATTTGCAAGGTGATATTTGGAAGCCCACAGAGGGCTATGGTGAAAAAGAAATTATCCTCAGTTGAAAACTGGAAAAAAGCATTCTGAGACACTTCTTTGTGTTCTGTTAATTCATCTCACAGAGTTACACCTTTCCCATGAAAAGACTTTCGCTAAGACTGTTCTTGTGTAATTTGCAAGGTGATATTTGGAAGCCCCTAGAAGGCTATGGTGAAAAAGGAAATATCTTCCGTTAAAAACTGGAAAGAAGATTTCTGAGAAACTGCTTTTTGTTCTGTTAATTCATCTCACAGAGTTACAGCTTTCCCTCAAGAAGCCTTTCGCTAAGACTGTTCTTGTGGAATTTGCAAAGTGATATTTGGAAGCCCATAGAGGGCTATGGTGAAAAAGGAAATATCTTCAGTGTAAAACTGGAAAGAAGCTTTCTGAGAAACTGCTCTGTGTTCTGTTAATTCATCTCACAGAGTTACATCTTTCCCTTCAAGAAGCCTTTCGCTAAGGCTGTTCTTGTGGAATTGGCAAAGGGATATTTGGAAGCCCATAGAGGGCTATGGTGCAATAGGGAATATCTTCCGCTAAGAACTGGAAAGAAGCTTTCGTAGAAACTGCTTTGTATTCTGTTAATTCATCTCACACAGTTACAGCTTTTCCCTCAAGAAGCCCTTCCCTAAGACTGTTCTTGTGGAATTTGCAAAGTGATATTTGGAAGCCCATAGAGGGCTATGGTGAAAAAGGAAATATCCCCCGTTAAAAAATGGAAAGAAGCTTTCAGAGAAACTGCTTTGTGTTCTGTTAATTCATCTCACAGAGTTACTGCTTTCCTCTCAAGAAGCCTTTCGCAAAGACTGTTCTTGCGGGATATTCAAAGTGATATTTGGAAGCCCCTAGAGAGCTATGGTGAAAAAGGAAATATATTCCGTTAAAAACTAGAATCAAGCTATCTGAGAAACTGCTTTGTGCTCTGTTAATTCATCTCACAGAGTCACTCTGTTCCCCTCAAGAACACTTTCGCTAAGACTATTCTTGAATAATTTACAAGGTGATATTTGGAAGCCCATACAGGGCTATGGTGAAAAAGGAAATATCTTCCGTTAAAAACTGGAAGGAAGATTTGTGAGAAAATGCTTTCTGTTTTGTTAATTCATCTCACAGCGTTAGAGCTTTCCCCTCAAGAAGCCTTTTGGTAAGACTTTTCTTGTGGAATTTGCAAAGTGATATTTGGAAGCCCGAAAGGGCTATGGTGAAAAAGGAAATATCCTCAGTTAAAAACTGGAGAGAAGCCTTCTGAGAAACTGCTTTGTGTTCAGTTAGTTCCTCTCACAGAGTTACAGCTTTCCCCTCAAGAAGCCGTTCACTAAGACTGTTCTTGTGGAATTGCAAAGTGATATTTGGAGGCACATAGACGGCAATGGTGAAAAAGGAAACATCCTAAAATAAAAACTCAAAAGAAGCTTTCTGAGAAACGCCTTTGTGTTGTGTTAATTCAAGTCACAGAGTTACTCTTTTACCTCAGGGAGCCTTTCGCTAAGGCTGTTGTTATGGAATTTACAAAGTGATATTTTGAAGCCCAAAGAGGGCTATGTTGAAAAAGGAAATACATTCAGTTAAAAACTGAAAAGAAGCTTTCTGAGAAACTGCTTTGTGTTCTATTAATTCATCTGAAAGAGTTACAGCTTTTGCCTCAAGAAGCCTTCCGTTAAGACTGTTTTTGTGGAATTTCCAAAGTGATATTTGGATGCCCATAGTAGGCTATGGTGAAAATGGAAATATGCTAAGATAAAAACCGAAAAGAAGCTGTATGAAAAGCTGCTTTGCGTTTTGTTAGTTCACTCACAGAGTTACAGCTTTCCCCTCAGGAAGCCATTCACTAAGACTGTTTTGTGAAATTGGCAAAGTGATATTTGGAAGCCCATAGAGGGCTAAAGTGAAAAAGGAAATATATTCCGTTAAAAACTGGAAAGAAGCTTTCTGAGAAAATGCGGTGTGTTCTGTTAGTACATATCACCGTGTTACAACTCTCCGCTCAAGAAGCCTTTCGCTAAGACTGTTCTTGTGGGATTTCCAAAGTGATATTTGGAAGCCCATAGAGGGCTATAGTGAAAAAGGAAATATCTTCAGTTAAATACTGGAAAGAAGCTTTCTGAGAGACTGCTTTGTGTTCTGTTAATTCACCTCACAGAGTTACAGCTTCCCCTTCAAGAAGCCTTTCGCTAAGATTGTTCTTGTGGAATTTGCGAAGTGATATTTGGAAGCCCATAGAGGACTATGGTGAAAAAGGAAATATCTTCCGTTAAAAACTGGAAAGAAGATTTGTGAGAAACTGCTTTTTGTTCTGTTAATTCATCTCACAGAGTTACAGATTTCGCCCCCAGAAGCCTTTCGCTAAGACTGTTCTTGTGGAATTTGCAAAGTGATATTTGGAAGCCCATGGAGGGCTATGGTGAAAAGGGAAATAACTTCCATTAAAAACTGGAAAGAAGCTTTCTGAGAAACTGCTGTGTGTTCTGTTAATACATCTCACCGAGTAACAGCTTTCCCCTCAAGAAGCCTTTCTATAAAACTGTTCTTGTGGAATTTGCAAAATGATACTTGGAAGCCAATAGAGGGCTATTTTGAAAATGGAAATATCCTAAGATAAAAACCGAAAAGAAACTGTCTGAGAAACTGCTTTATGTTTTGTTAGTTCATCTCACAGTGTTACAGCTTTCCCCTCAAGAAGCCCTTCACTAAGACTGTTGTTGTGAAATTTGCACTCTGATATTTGGAATCCCATAGAGGGCTATGGTGAAAAAGGAAATATCTTTCGTTAAAAACTGGAAAGAAGATTTCTGAGAAACTGCTTTTTGTTCTGTTAATTCATCTCACAGAGTTACAGTTTTCCCCTCCAGAAGTTTTTCGCTAGCACTATTCTTGTGGAATTTGCAAAGTGATATTTTGAAGCCCATAGTGGGCTATGGTGAAAAAGGAAATATCTTCCGTTAAAAACTGGAGAGAACCTTTCTGAGAAACTCCTTTGTGTTCTGTTAATTAATCTCACAGAGTTACAACTTTCCTATCATGAAGCTGATCACTAAGACTGTTCTTTTGGAATATGCAAAGTGACATTTGGAAGCCCATAGAGGGCTATGGTGAAAAAGGAAATATCCTAAGATAAAAACTGAAAAGAAGCTTTCTGAGAAACTGCTTTGTGTTCTGTTAATTCGTCTCTAGAGTTACAGCTTTGCCCTCAAGAAGCCGTTCACTAAGACTGCTCTTGTGGAATTTTCAAAGTGATATTTGGAATCCCATAGGGGGCTAAGCTGAAAAAGGAAATATCATCCGTTAAAAACTGGAAAGAAGATTTCTGAGAAACTGCTTTGTGTTCTGTTAATGCATCTCACAGAGTTACAGCTCTCCCATCCAATAACCTTTCGTTAACACTGTTCTTGTGGAATTTGCAAAGTGATATTTGGAAGCAAAGAGAGAGCTATGGTGAAAAAGGAAATATCCTAAGATAAAAACTGAAAAAAAGCTTTCTGAGAAACTGCTTTGTGTTCTGTTAATTCATCTCACAGAGTTACAGCTTTCCCCTCCAGAAGCCGTTCACTAAGACTGTTCTTGTGGGATTTGCAAAGTGATATTTGGAAGGCCAGAGAGGGCTATGGTGAAAAAGGAAATATCTTAAGTTAAAAACCGAAAGGAAGCTTTCTGAGAACCTGCTTTGTATTTTGTTAGTTCACCTCACAGAATTACAGCTTTGCTCTCCAGAAGCCTTTCGCTAGGTCTGTTCTTCTGGAATTTGCAAAGTGATCTTAGAAGCCGGTAGAGGGCTATGGTGAAAAAGGAAATATCTTCCATTAAAAACTGGAAACAAGCTTTCTGAGAGACTGTTTTGTGTTCTGTTAAATCCTCTCACAGACTACGACTTTCAGCTCAAGAAGCCTTTCGTTAAGACTGTTCTTGTGGAAATTGCAAAGTGATATTTGGAAGCTCCTAGAGGGCTATGGTGAAAAAGGAAGTATCCTAAGATAAATACTGAAAAGAAGCTTTCTGAGAAACTGCATTGTGTTTTCTTAATTAATCTCTCGGAGTTATAGATTTCCCCTCCAGAAGCCATTCGCTAATACTGTTCTTGTGGAATTTGCAATGTGATATTTGGAAGCGCGCTGAGGGCTATGGTGAAAAAGGAAATATCTTCCGTTAAAAACTGGAAATAAGCTTTCTGAGAAACCGCCATGTGTTCTCTTAATGCACCTCACCGAGTTACAGCTTTCCCCTCAAGTAGACTTTCGCTAGGACTGTTCTTGTGGGATTTGCAAAGTGATATTTGGAAGTTCATAGAGGGCTATGGTGAAAAAGGAAATTTCTTCCGTTACAAACTGGAAAGAAGATTTCAAAGAAATTGCTATTTGTTCTGTTAATTCAATTCACAGAATTAGATCTTCACCTCCAGAAGCCTTTCGCCAAGACTGTTCTTGTGGAATACGCAAAGGAATATTTGGAAGCCCGTAGAAGGCTATTTTGAAAAAGGAATTATCCTAAGATAGAAACTGAAAATAAGCTTTCTGAGAAACTGCTTTGTGTTCTGACAATTCAACTCACAGAGTTACAGCTTTCCCCTCAAGAAGCCTTTTGCTAAGGCTGTTTTTGTGAAATTTTCAAAGTGATATTTGGAACCCCATAGAGGGCTATGGTGAAAAAGGAAATATCTTCCATTAAATACGGGAAAGAAGCTTTCTGAGAATCTGCCGTGTGTTATGTTAATACATCTCACCGAGTTAAAGCTTTACCCTCAAGAAGCCTTTCACTAAGACTGTTCCTGTAGGATTTGCAAAGTGATATTTCGAAGCCCATAGAGGGATACGATGAAAATGGGAATATCTTCAGTTAAAAACTGGAAAGAAGCTTCTGAGATACTGCTTTGTGTTCTTTTAATTCATTTCACAGAGTTACAGCTTTCCCCTCAAGAAGCCTTTAACTAAGACTGTTCTTGTGGAATTTGCAAAGTGATCTTTGGAAGCCTATAGAGGGCTATGGTGAAAAAGGAAATATTCTAAGATAAAAACTGAAAAGAAGCTTTCTCAGAAACTGTTTTGGGTTCTGTTAATTCATCTCACAGAGTTACAGTTCTCCCCTCAAGAAGACTTTCGCTAAGAGTGTTTCTGTGGAATTTGTAAAGTGATATTTTTAAACCCTAGAGTACTATGGTGAAAAAGGAAATATCTTCCGTTAAAAACTGGAAAGAAGATTGCTGAGAAACTGCTTTGTGTTCTGTTAATTCCTCTCACAGAGTTATAGCTTTCCCCTCAAAAAGCCTTTCGCTAAGGCCGTAGTTGTGCAATTTGAAAAGTGATATTTGTAATCCCATAGAGGGCTATGGTGAAAATGGAAATATCCTAAGATAAGAACCGAAAAGAACGTTTCTGAGAAACTGCTTTCTGTTTTGGTAGTTCATCTAACAGAGTTACAGCTTTCTGCTCAAGGATTCGTTCAGTAAGACTGTTCTTGTGGAATTTGCCAAGTGACATTTGGAAGCCCTTAGAGGGCTATGGTGAAAAAGTAAATATCCTAAGATAAAAACTGAAAAGAAACTTTCTGAGAAACTGCTTTGTTTTCTGTTAATTCAACTCACATAGTTATAGCTTTACCCTCAAGAAGCCTTTCGCTTAAGCTGCTGTTGTGGTATTTGCAAAGTGATATTTGGAAGCCCATGGAGGGCTACGGTGAAAAAGGAAATATCTTCAGGTAAAAACTGAAAAGAAGCTTTCTGAGAAACTGCTGAGTGTTCTGTTAATTCATCTCAAAGAATTAGAGCTTTCCCCTGAAGACACCTTCCGCTAAGACTCTTCTTGTGGAATTTGCAAACTGATAATTGGAAGCCCATAGATGGCTATGGTGAAAAAGAAAATATCCTAAGGTAAAAACCGAGAAGAAGCTTTCTGAGAAACTGCTTTGTGTTCTTTTAGTTAATCTCACAGTGTTACCGCTTTCCCCTCAAAAAGCCATTCAGTAAGACTGTTCTTGTGAAATTTTCAAAGTGATATTTGGAAGCCCATAGTGGGCTATGGTGAAACAGGAAATATCTTCCCTTAAAAACTAGAAAGAAGCACTCTGAGAAACTGCCGCGTGTTCTGTTAATATATCACACCGAGTTACAGCTTTCTCCACAAAAGCCTTTCGCTAAGACTGTTCCTGTGGGATTTGCATAGTGATATTTGGAAGCCCATAGAGGGCTATGGTGAAAAGGGAAATATACTAAGATAAAAACTGGAAGGAAGATTTCTGAGAAACGGCTTTGTGTTCTGTTAATTCATCTCACCGATTTACAGGGTTCCCCTCAAGAAGCCGTTCACTAAGACTGTTCTTTTGTAATTTGCAAAGTGATATTTGGAAGCCCAGAGAGGGCTACGGTGAAAAAGGAAATATCTTCCGTTAAAAACTGGAAAGAAGATTTCTGAGAAACTGCCCTGTGTTCTGTTAATACACCTCACAGAGTTACAGCTTTCCCCTCAAGACGCCTTTTACTAAGGCTGTTCTTGTGGAATTTGCAAAGTGATATTTAGAAGCCCATAGAGGGCTTTGGTAAAAAAGGAAATATCTTCCGTTAAAAACTGGAAAGAAGCTTTCTGAGAAACTACTTTGTTTTCTGTTAGCTCATCTCACAGAGTTACAGCTTTACCTTCAAAAAGGCTTTCGCTAAGACAGTTGTGGATTTTGAAAAGTGATATATGGAAGTCCATAGAGGTCTATGGTGAAAAAGGAAATATCTTCCGTTAAAAACTGGAAAGAAGCCTTCTGATTACAGCTTTCCCTTCAAGAAGCCTTTCGCTAAGTCTCTTCTTGTGGAATTCGCAAAGTGATATTTGGAAGCCCATGGAGGGCTATGGTGAAAAAGGAAATATCCTAAGATAAAAACTGAAAAGAAGCTTTCTGAGAAACTGGTTTGGGTTCTGTTAATACATCTCACACAGTTACAGCTTTCCCCTCAAGAAGCCTTTCGCTAAGACTGTTCTTGTTTAATTTGCAAAGTGATATTTGGAAGCCCTTAAAGGGCTATGGTGTAAAAGGAGATATCTTCCGTTAAAAACTGGAAAGAAGCTTTCTGAGAAACGGATTTGTATTCTGTTAGTTCATCTCACAGAGTTACAGCATTCCCCTCAAGAAGCCTTTCGCTAAGACTGTTCTTGTGGAATTTGCAAAGTGATATTTGGAAGCCCATGGAGGGCTATGGTGAAAAGGGAAATAACTTCCGTTAAAAACTGGAAAGGAGATTTCTGAGAAATTGCTATTTGTTCTGTTAATTCATCTCACAGAGTTACAGCTTCTCCTCCAGAAGCCTTTCGCTAAGACTGTTCTTGTGGAATTTGCAAAGTGATATTTGGAAGCCCATAGAACGCTATTTTGAAAAAGGAATTATCCTAAGATAGAAATTGAAAATAAGCTTTCTGAGAAACTGCTTTGTGTTCTGTCAATTCAACTCACAGAGTTACAGCTTTCCCCTCAAGAAGCCTTTTGCTAAGGCTGTTGTTGTGAAATTTTCAAAGTGATATTTGGAAGCCCATAGAGGGCTACGGTGAAAAAGGAAATATCTTCCGTTAAAAACTAGAAAAAAGCTTTCTGAGAATCTGCCGTGTGTTATGTTAGTACATCTCACCGAGTTACAGCTTTACCCTCAAGAAGCCTATCGCTAAGACTGTTCTTGAGGGATTTACAAAGTGATATTTGGAAGCCCATAGAGGGCTATGGTGAAAAAGGAAATATTCTAAGATAAAAACTGAAAAGAAGCTTTCTCAGAAACTGCTTTGTGTTCTGTTAATTCATCTCACAGGGTTACATCTTCACCTCCAGAAGCCTTTCGCTAAGACTGTTCTTGTGGAATTTCCAAAGTGATATTTGGAAGCCCATACAGGGCTATGGTGAAAAAGGAAATATCTTCAGTTAAAAACTGGAAAGAAGCTTTCTGAGAAACTGCTTTGTGTTCTAGTAATTCTTCTCACAGAGTTACAGCTTTCCCCTCAGGAAGCCTTTCGCTTAGGCTGTTCTTGTGGAATTTTCAAAGTGATATTTAGAAGCCCATCGAGGGCTACGGTGAAAAAGGAAATATCTTCCGTTAAAAACTGGAAGGAAGCTTTCTGAGAAGCTGCTATGTGTTCTGTTAATTCATCTCACAGAGTTAAAACTTTCCCCTCAGGAACCTTTCGCTAAGACTGTTCTCGTGGAATTCGCAAAGTGATATTTGGAAGCCGTTGGGGGCTATGGTGAAAAAGGAAATATCTTCCGTTAAAAACTGGAAAGAAGATTTCTGAGAAACTACTTTGTGTTCTGTTAGTTCATCTCACAGTGTTACAGATAACCCCTCCAGAAGCCCTTCGCTAAGACTTTTCTTTAGGAATTTGCAAAGTGATATTTGGAAACCCTAGATGGCTATAGTGAAAAAGGAAATGTCTTCCATTAAAAACTGGAAAGAAGATTTCTGAGAAACTGCTTTGTGTTCTGTTAATTTATTTCACAGAATTACAGCTTTGCTCTCCAGAAGCCTTTCGCTAAGACTGTTCTTGTGGAATTTGCAAAGTGATTTTGGAAGCCCATAGAGGGCTATGGTGAAAAAGGAAATATCTTTAGTTAAAAACTGGAAAGAAGCTTTATGAGTAACTCCTTTGTGTTCTTTTTATTCATCTCACCGATTTACAGCTTTCCCCTTAAGAAGCCGTTCACTAAGACTGTTCTTGTGGAATTTCCAAAGTGATATTTGGAAGCCCATTGATGGCTATGGTGAAAAAGGAAATATCTTCCCTTAAAAACTGGAAAGAAGCGTTCTGAGAAACTTCTTTGTGTTCTGTTAATTCATCTCACTGACTTACAGCTTTCCCCTCCAGAAGTCTTTGGCTAAAACTGTTCTTGTGGAATTTGCAAAGAGAAATTTCGAAGCCCATAGAGGGCTATGTTGAAAAAGGGAATATCTTCCGTTAAAAACAGAAAAGAAGCTTTCTGAGAAACTTCTTTGTGTTCTGTTAGTTCATCTCACAGAGTTTGAGCTTTCCCCTCAAGAAGCCATTCACTAAGACTCTTCTTGTGCAATTTGCAAATTCATATTTGGTAACCCATAGAGGGCTATGGTGAAAAAGGAAATATCTCCCGTTAAAAAGGGGAAAGAAGCTTTATGAGAAACTGGGGTGTTTTCTGTTAATACATCTCACCGAATTAGAGCTTTCCCCTCCAGAAGTTTTTCGCTAAGACTGTTCTTGTGGAATTTGCAAGGTGATATTTGGAAGACCATAGAGGGCTATGGTGAAAAAGGAAATGGCCTAAGATAGAAACTGAAAACAAGCTTTCTGAAAAACTGCTTTGTGTCCTGTTGAATCATCTCAAAGAGCTAGAGCATTCCCCTTAAGAAGACTTTGGCTAAGACTGTTTTTGTGGGATGTGCAAAGTGATATTTGGAAGCCCATTGAGGGCTATGGTGAAAACGAAAATATCTTCAATTAAAAACTGGAAAGAAGACTTCTGAGAAACTGCTTTGTGTTCTGTTGATTTATCTCACAGAGTTACAGCTTTCGCCTCAAGAAATCTTTTGCTAAGACTGTTCTTGTGGCATTTCCAAAGTGTTATTTGGAAGCCCATAGAGGGCTATGGTGAAAAAAGAAATATCTTCCGTTAAAAACTGGAAAGAATCTTTCTGAGAAACTGTTTTGTGTTCTGTTAATTCATCTCAGAGAGTTACAGCTTTCCCCTCCAGAAAGCTTTCGCTAAGACTGTTGTTTTGGAATTTGCAAAGTGATATTTCGAAGCCCATTCAGGGCTATGGTGAAAAAGGAAATAGCCTAAGATAAAAACTGAAAAGAAGCTTTCACAGAAACTGCTTTGTGTTCTGTTAATTCATCTCACACAGTTACAGCTTTCCCTTCCAGAAGCCTTTCGCTAAGACTGTTACTGTGGAATTTGCAAAGTGATATTTGGAAGCTCATAGAGGGCTATGATGAAAAAGGAAATATCTTCAGTTAAAAACTGAAAAGAAGCTTTCTGAGAAACTGCCGTGTGTTCTGTTAATTATACATCTGACCGAGTTACAGCTTTAAAAACTAGAAGCCTTCGCTAAGTATGTTTTTGTGAGATATTCAAAGTCATATTTGGAAGCCCATAGAGGGCTATGGTGAAAAATGAAATATCTTCCGTTAAAAACTGGAAAGAAGCTTTCTGAGAAACTGCTTTGTGTTCTATTAATTCATCTCAGAGAGTTACAGTTTCCCCTCAAGAAGCTTTTCACTAAGACTTTTCATGTGGAATTTGCAAAGTTATATTTGGAAGCCCTTACAGGGTTATGGTGAAAAAGGAAATATTCTAAAATAAAAACTGAATAGAAGCCTTCGGAGAAACTGCTTTGTGTTCTGTTAATTCAACTCACAGGGTTTCAGATTTCCCCTCAAGAAGCCTTTCTCTAAGACTGTTCTTGTGTAATTTGAAAAGTGATGTTGGGAAGCCCATAGAGGGCTGAGGTGAAAAAGGAAATTACCTGAGATAAAAACTTAAGGGAATCTTTCTGAGAAACTGCCTTGTGTTCTGTCAATTCATCTCACATATTTACAGCTTTCCCCTCAACAAGCCTTTCGCTAAGACTGTTCTTCTGCGATTTGCAAAGTCATATTTGGAAGCCCATAGAGCGCTATGGTGAAAAAGGAAATTTCTTCAGTTAAAAACTGGAAGGAAGGTTTCTGTGAAACTGTTTTGTGTTCTGTTAATTCATCTAACAGATTTACAGCTTTCCCCTCCAGTATCTTTTCCTTAAGACTATTCTTGTGGAATTTGCAAAGTGATATTTGGAACCCCAGAGGGCTATGGTGAAAAAGGAAATATCTTCAGTTAAAAACTGGAAAGAAGCTTTCTGAGAAACTGCTTTCTGTCTTGTTAATTTATCTCACAGAGTTACAACTTTCCCCTCCAGAATCCCTTCGTTAAGACTGTTCTGGTGGAATTTGCAAAGTGATATTTGCAAGCACATAGAGGGCTATGGTGAAAAAGTAAATATCTTCCACTAAAAACCGAAAAGAAGCTCTTTGAGAAACTGCTTTGTGTTCTGTTAGTTCATCTCACAGAGTTTCAGCTTTCTCCTCAAGAAGCCGTTCACTAAGACTGTTCTTGTGAAATTTGCAAAGTGATATTTGGAAACCCATAGAGGGCAATGGTGAAAAAGGAAATATCTTCCGTTAAAAACTGGAAGGAAGCTTTCTGAGAAACTGCTTTGTGTTCTGTTAATTCATCTCACAGAGTTACAGCTTGCCCCTCCAGAAGTCCTTCACTAAGACTGTTCTTGTGGAATTTGCATAGTGATATTTGGAAGCCCGTAGAGGGCTACGGTGAACAAGGATATATCTTACCGTAAAAACTGGAAAGAAGATTTCTGAGAAACTGCTTTGTGTTCTCTTAATTCATCTCACAGAGTTAAAAACTTCCCCTCCAGAAGCCCTCCGCAAAGACTGTTCTTCTGGAAATTGCAAAGTGATATTTCGAAGCCCATAGAGGGCTATGGTGAAAAAGAAAATATGTTCCGTTAAAAACTGGAAAGAAGATTTCTGAGAAACTGCTTTGCGTTCTCTTAATTCATCTCACAGAGTTACAGCACTTTCCTCCAGAAGCCCTTCGCTAAGACTGTTCTTGTGGAATTTGCAAAGTGATATTTGGGAGCCCATAGAGGGCTTTGGTGAAAAAGGAAATATCTTCAGTTAAAAACTGGCAAGAAACTTTCTGAGAAACACCTTTGTGTTCTGTTAATTCATCTCACAGAGTTACAGCTTTCCCCTCAAGAAGCCTTTCGCTAAGACTTTTCTTGTGGAATATGCAAAGTGATATTTGGAAGCCCATAGAGGGCTATGGTTAAAAAGAAAATATGTTCAGTTAAAAACTGGAAAGAAACTTTCTGAGAAACTGCTTTGTGTCCTGTTAATTCAACTCACAGAGTTACAGCTTTTCCCTCAAGAATCCTTTCACTAAGTCTGTTCTTGTGGAATTTGCAAAGTGGTATTTAGAAGCCCATAGAGGGCTATGCTGAAAAACGAATTATCTTCAGTTAAAATCTGGAAAGAAGCTTTCTGAGAAACTGCTTTCTGTTCTGTTTATTCATCTCACACAGTTACAGCTTTACCCTCAAGAAGCCTTTCGCTAAGACTGTTCTTGTGAAATTTGCAAAGTGATATTTGGAAGCCTATAGAGGGCTACAGTGAGAGAGGAAATATCCTAAGATAAAAACTGAAAAGAAGCTTTCTCAGAAACTGCTTAGTGTTCTGTTAATTCATATTACAGAGTAACAGCTTTACCCTCAAGAAGCCTTTCGCTAAGACTATTCTTGTGTAATTCGCAAAGTAATATTTGGAAGCCCATATAGGGTTATGGTGAAAAAAGGAATATCTTCAGTTAGAATCTGTATAGAAGCTTTCTGAGAAACTGCTTTGTTTTCTGTAATTCATCTCACAGAGTTACAGCTTTCCCCTCAAGAAGTCTTTCGCTAAGACTGTTCTTGTGGAATTTGCAAAGTGAAATTTGGAAGCCCATAGACGGCTATGGTGAAAAAGGAAATGTCCTCAGATGAAAACTAGAAAGAAGCTTCTTGAGAAACTGCTTTGTGTTCCGTTAATTCATCTCACACAGTTACAGCTTTGCCCTCCTGAAACCGTTCACTAAGACCGTTCTTGTGGAATTTTCAAAGTGATATTTTGAAACCCATAGGGGGCTATGGCGAAAAAGGAAATATCTTCAGTTATAAACTGGAAAGAAGTTTTCTGAGAAACTGCTTTGTGTTCTGTTAATTCATCTGACAGTGTTACAGCTTTCCCCTTAAGAAGCATTCCGCTAAGACTGTTCTTTTGGAATTTGCAAAGTGACATTTGGAAGCCCATAGAGGGCTGTGGTGAAAAAGAAATTTCCTAAGAAAGAACTGAAAAGAAGCTTTCTGAGAAACGACTTTGTGTTCTGTTAATTCATCTTATAGAATTACAGCTTTCCCCTCAAGAAGCCTTTCACCAGGACTGTTCTTGTAGAATTTGCAAAGTGGTCTTTGGAAGTCCATAAATCGCTATGGTGAAAAAGGATATAGCTTCAGTTAAAAAGTGAAAAGAAGCTTTCTGAGGAACTGCTTTGTGATATGTGATTTCCTGTCACTGAGATACAGCTGTATTTCGTAGAACTGTTGGCTAGCCTTATTTCTGTGGAATCTGGGAAATGTTACTTCGGATCTCTTTGAAGACTATAGGTCCAAAGGAAATATCCGCCGCTAGAAGTGTGAAAAAAGCTTTCTGAGAAACTTCTTTGTGATCTGTGAATTGATCTCACAGAGCTACAGTTTCCCCTCAAGAAGCCTTTCGCTAAGACTGTTCTCGTGGAATGTGCAAAGTGATATTTGGAAAACAATAGAGGGCTATGGTGAAAAAGGAAATATCCTAAGATAAAAACTGAAAAGAAACTTTTTGAGAAACTGCTTTGCGTACCATTAATTCATCTCACAGAGTTATAGTTTTCCCCTCAAGAAGCCGTTCATTAAGACTGTTGTTGTGAAATTTGCAAAATGATATTTGGAAGCTCATAGAGGGCTATGGTGAAAATAGAAATATCTTCAGTTAAAAACTGGAGAGAAGCTTTCTGAGAAACTGCTTTGCGTTCTGTTAATTCATACACAGAGTTACACCTTTCCTATCAAGAATCCTTTCGCTAAGACTGTTCTTGTGGAGTTTACAAAGTGATATTTGGAAGCCCTTAGAGGGGTACCGTTAAAAAGGAAATTTCCTCACATAAAAACTGGAAAGTAGTTTTCTGAGAAACTGCTTTGTGTTCTGTTAATTCATCTCACAGTATTACAGCTCTACCCTCAAGAAGCCCTTCACTAAATCTCTTCTTCTGGAATTTCCAAAGAGATATTTGGAAGCCCATAGAGCGCTATGGTGAAAAAGGAAACATCTTCAGTTAAAAACTGGAGAGAAGCTTTCTGAGAAACTGCTTTGTGTTCTGTTAATTCATACACAGAGTTACAGCTTTCCTATCAAGAATCCTTTCTCTAAGACTGTTCTTGTGGAGTTTACAAAGTGATATTTGGAAGCCCTTAGAGGGGTACCGTTAAAAAGGAAATTTCCTCACATAAAAACTGGAAAGTAGTTTTCTGAGAAACTGCTTTGTGTTCTGTTAATTCATCTCACAGAGTTACAGCTTTCCCCTCAAGAAGCATTTCGCTAAGACTGTTCTTGTGGAATTTGCAATGTGATATTTGGAAGCCCATGGAGGGATATGGTGAAAAAGGAAATATCTTCAATTAAAAACTGGAAAGAAGCTTTCTGAGAAACTGCTTTGTTTTCTGTTAATTCATCTCGCAGAGTTACAGCTTTCCCCTCCAGAAGTCTTTCGCTAAGATGGATCTTGTGGAAGTTGCAAAGTGATATTTGGAAGCCGTGATAGGGCTATGGTGTAAAAGGAAATGTCCTCGGATCAAAACTGGAAAGAAGCTTTCGAACAAACTGTTTTGTGTTCTGTTAATTCATCTGACACAGTTTCAGCTTTCCCCTCAAGAAGCCGTTCGCTAAGACTGTTCTTGTGGAATTTGCAAAGTGATATTTGAAAGCCCATAGAGGGCTATGGTGAAAAAGGAAATACCTTCAGTTAAAAACTGGAAAGAAACTTTCTGAGAAACTGCTTTGTATTCCGTTAATTCACCTCCCAGAGTTTCAGCTTCCCCTCTAGAAGCCTTTCGCTAAGACTGTTCTTGTGGAATTTGCAAAGTGATATTTGTAAGCCCATAGAAGTCGATGGTGAAAACGTAAATATCCTAAGATAAAAACCGAAAAGAACCTTTCTGAGAAACTGCTTTGTGTTTTGTTAATTCATCTCACAGAGTTACAGTTTCCCCTCAAGAAGCCTTTTGCTAAGACAGTTCTTGTGGAATATGCAAAGTGATATTTGGAAGCTCATAGTGACCTATAGTGAAAAAGGATATATCTTCAGTTAAAAACTGATAAGAAGCTTTCTGAGAAACTGCTTTGTGATATATGACTTCCACTCACTGAGTTACAGCTGTATTTCGTAGAGCTGTTTGGCAGCCGTATTTCTGTGGAATCTGAGAACTGTTATTTTGGATCCCTTTGAAGACTGAAGGGCCAAAGGAAATGTCCACCGCTAAAAGTTAGAAAGAAGCTTTCTGAGAAACTTCTTTGTGATCTGCGAATTCATTTCACAGAGTTACAGCTTTCCCCTCAAGAAGCCTTTCGTTAAGATTATTCTTGTGCAATTTGAAAAATGATATTTGGAAGCCAATAGACGGCTATGGTGAAAACGAAATATCCTCAGATAAAAACTGGAAAGAAGCTTTCTGAGAAATTACTTTGTGTTCTTTTAATTCATCTCACAGACTTACAGCTTTCCACTCAAGAAGTCTTTCACTAAGACTGTTCTTGTGGAATTTGAAATGTGATATTTGGAAGCCCATAGAGCGCTATGGAGAAAAGTAAATATCTTCAGATAAAAACTGTAAAGAACATTCCTGAGAAACTGCTTTGTGTTCTGTTAATTCACCTAACAGAGTTACAGCTTTCCCCTCTAGAAGCCTTTCGCTAAGACTGTTCTTGCTGTATTTTCAAAGTGATATTTTGAAGCCCATAGAGGGCTACGGTGAAAAAGTCTATAGCTTCAGTTAATAACTGAAAGAGGCTTTCTGAGAAACGGTTTAGTATTATGTGACTTCCACTCACTGAGTTACAGCTGTATTTCCTAGAGCTGTTTGATAGCCTTATTTCTATGGAATCGGAGAACTGTTATTTTGGATCCCTTTGAAGACTATAGGGCCAAAGGAAATATCTGCCGCTAAAAGTGAGAAAGAAGCTTTCTGAGAAACTTCTCTGAGATCTGTTATTTCATCTCACAGAGTTACAGCATACCACTCAAGAAGCCTTTTGCTAGGACTGTTCTTTTTGAATTTGCAAAGTGATATTTCGAAGCCCATAGACAGCTGTGGTGAAAAGGGAAATGTCTTCAGTTAAAAAATGGAAAGAAGCTTTCTAAGAAACTGCTTTGTGTTCTGTTAATTCATCTCAAAGAGTTACAGATTTACGCTCAAAAAGACTTTTGCTAAGACTCTTCTTGTGTAGTACTCATAGTGATATTTGTAAGCCCTTATAGGGCTATGGTGAAAAAGGAAATATCCTAAGATAAAAGCTGAAAAGAAGCTTTCTGAGAAACTGCTTTGTGTTCTGTTAATTCATCTCACAGAGTTACAGCTTTCCCCTTAAGAAGCCTTTCGGTAAGACTGTTCTTGTGGAATTTGCAGAGTGGTATTTGTAAGCCCATAGAGGGCTGTGGTGAAAAAGGAAATATCCTAAGATAAAAACTGCAAAGAACCTTTCTGAGAAACCGCTTTGTGATATGTGACTTCCACTCACTGAGTGAGAACTATATGTCGTAGAGCTGTTTGCTAACCTTATTTCTGTGGAAACTGAGAAGGGATAATTCGGTTCCCTTTGAAGACTATAGGGCCAAAGGAAATATCCGCCATAAAAGTGAGAAAGAAGCTTTCTGAGAAACAGCTTTCTGATCTGTGAATTCATCCCACAGAGTTACAGCTTTCCCCTGAGGAAGCCTTTCGCTATGACTGTTCTTGTGGAATTTGCAAAGTGACATTTCGAAGGCCATAGAGAGCTATGGTGAAAAGGAAATATCTTTGGTTTAAAACGGGAAAGAAGCTTTCTGAGACATTGCGTTGTGTTCTGTTAATTCATCTCACAAAGTTACAGCTTTCCCCTCACGAAGCCTTCCCTAAGACTGTTCTTGTCGAATTTGGGAAGTGATATTTAGAAGCCTACAGAGGTCTACGGTGAACAAGGAAATAACCTAAGATAAAACCTGAAAATAAGCTTTCTGAAAAACTGCTTTGTGTTCTCTTAATTCATCTCACAGAGTTACAGCTTTCCTCTCAAGAAGCCTTTCGCTAAGACTGTTCTTGTGCAATTTATAACGTGATATTTAGAAGCCCATAGACGGCTATGGTGAAAAAGGAAATATCCTCCGTTAAAAACTGGAAAGAAGCTTTCTGAGAAACTGCTTTGTGTTCTGTTAATTCATCTCACAGAGTTACAGCTTTCCCCTCAAGAAGCCTTTCGCTAAGACTGTTTTTGTGGAATTTGCAAAGTGATATTTGGAAGCGCGTAGAGGGCTACGGTGAAAAAGGAAATAACTTCAGTTAAAAACTGGAAAGAAGCTTTCTGAGAAACCACTTTGTGTTCTGTTAATTCATCTCACAGAGTTACAGCTTTCCCCTTGAGAAGTCTTTCGCTTAGACTGTTTTTGTGGAATTTGCAAAGTGATATTTGGAAGCCCAAGGAGGGCTATGGTGAAAAATGAAATATCTTCAGTTAAAAACTGGAAAGAATCTTTCTGAGAAACTGCTTTGTGTTCTGTCAATTCATTTCACAGACTTACAGCTTTTACCTCAAGAAGCCATTCGCTAAGACAGTTCTTGCGGAATTTGCAAAGTGATATTTGGAAGCCCATAGAGGGCTTTGCTGAGAAAGGAAATATCTTCCATTAAAAACTGGAAAGAAGCTTTCTGAGAAACTGCTTTGTGTTCTGTTAATTCATCTCACAGAGTTATAGCTTTCCCCTCAAGAAGCCTTTCGCTAAGACAACTCTTGTGGAATTGCAAAGTGATATTTTGAAGACAAGAGAGGGCTATGGTGAAAAAGGAAATATCTTCAGTTAAAAACTCTAAAGAAGCTTTCTGAGGAACTGCTTTGTGTTCTGTTAATTCAGCTCACAGAGTTACAGCTTTCCTTTCAAGACGCCTTTCGCTAAGACTGTTCTTGTGGAATTTGCAAAGTGATATTGGGAAGCCCATAGAGGGCTATGGTGAAAAAGGAAATATCTTCCATTAAAAAGTGGAAAGAAGCTTTCTGGGAAACTGCATTGTGTTCTGTTAATTCATCTAACAGAGTTACAGCATTCCCCCAAGAAGCCTTTCGCTAAGACTGTTCTTGTGAAATTTGCAACGTGATATTTGGAAGCCCATATAGGGCTATGGTGAAAAAGGAAATAACTGCCTTTAAAAACTGGAACGAACATTTCTGAGAAACTGCCTTGTGTTCTGTTAATTCGACTCACAGAGTTACTGTTTCCCGTCAAGAAGCCTTACCCTAAGACTGTTCTTGTGGAATTTGGAAAGTGATATTTAGAAGCCTACAGTGGTCGACGTTGAAAAAGGAAATAGCCTAATATAAAAACTGAAAATAAGCTTTCTGAGAAACTGTTTTGTGTTCTGTTAATTCATCTCAAAGAGCTATAGCTTTCCCCTCAAGAAGCCTTTCGCTAAGACTGTTCTTGTGGAATTTAGAACGTGATATTTAGAAGCCCATAGAGGGCTATGGTGAAAAAGGAAATATCCTCCGTTAAAAACTGGAAAGAAGCTTTCTGAGAAACTGCTTTTTGTTCCGTTAATTCATCTCAGAGAGTTACAGCTTTCCCCTCAAGAAGCTTTTCACTAAGACTCTTCTTGTGGGATTTGCAAAGTGATATTTGGAAGCCCAGAGAGGGCTATGGTGAAAAAGGAATTATCTTCCATTAAAAAACGGAAAGAAGCTTTCTGAGAAACTGCTTTGTGTTCTGTAAATTCATTTCACATACGTACAGCTTTTTCCTCAAGAAGCCTTTCGCTAAGACTGTTCTTGTGGAATTTGCAAAGTGATATTTGGAAGCCCATAGAGGGCTTTGGTGAGAAAGGCAATATCTTCCGTTAAAAACTGGAAGGAAGCTTTCTGAGAAACTGCTTTGTGTTCTGTTAATTCATCTCTCAGAGTTACAGCTTTCCCCTGAAGGAGAACTTTACTATGTCTGTTCTTGTGGAATTTGCAAAGAGATATTTAGAAGCCCAAAGAGGGCTATGGTTAAAAAGGAAATATCTTCAGTTGAAAACTGGAAAGAAGCTTTCTGAGAAACTGCTTTGTGTTCTGTTAATTCATCTCACAAAGTTACAGCTTTCCCCTCAAGAAGTCTTTCGCTAGGACTGTTCTTGTGTCATTTGGAAAGTGGTATTTAGAAGGCCATAGAGGGCTATGGTGAATAAGGAAATGTCTTCCGTTATAAACTGGAAAGAAGCTTTCTGAGAAAGTCCTTTGTGTCCTGTTAATTCATCTCACAGAGTTACAGCTTTCTCCTCAAGAAGCCTTTCGCTACGACTGTTCTTGTGGAATTTGCAAAGTGATATTTCGAAGCTCATAGACAGCCACGGTAAAAAATGAAATATCTTCAGTTAAAAACTGGAAAGAAG
This sequence comes from Chlorocebus sabaeus, assembly GCF_047675955.1. NCBI lineage: Eukaryota > Metazoa > Chordata > Mammalia > Primates > Cercopithecidae > Chlorocebus > Chlorocebus sabaeus. Next base: position 40,777 of record NW_027327800.1, on the reverse strand, counting down.
CTTCTGAGAAACTGCTTTGTGTACTATTAATTTATCTCACAGAGTTACAGCTTTCCCCTCAAGAATACTTTCGCTCAGACTGTTCTTGTGGAATTTGGAAAGTGATATTTAGAAACCTTAGAGGGCTATGGAGAAAAAGGAAATATCTTCCGTTAAAAACTGGAAAGAAGGTTTCTGAGAAACTGCTTTGTATTCTGTTAATTCATCTCACAGAGTTACAGCTTTCCCCTCAAGAAGCCTTTCCCTAAGACTGTTCTTCTGGAATTTGCAAAGTGACATTTTGAAACCCATAGAGGGCTTTGGAGAAAAAGGTAATAACTTCCATTAAAAATCAGAAAGAAGCTTTCTGAGAAACTTCTTTGTGTTCTGTTATTTCATCTCACAGAGTTACAGCTTTCCCCTCCAGAAGCCATTCATTAAGAATGTTCTTGTACAATTTGCAAAGTGATATTTGGAAGAATATAGAGGGCTATGTGGAAAAAGGAAATATCTTACGATAAAAACCGAAAAGAAACTTTCTGAGAAACTGCATTGTGTTCTCTTTACTCATTTCACGGAGTTATACCTTTCCCCTCAAGAAGTCGATCACTAAGACTGTTCTTGTGGAGTTTGCAAAGTGATATTTGGAAGTTCATAGAGGACTATGGGGAAAAAGGAAATATCTTCAGTTAAAAACTGGATAGAAGCTTTCTGAGAAATTGCTTTGTGTTCTGTTAATTCATCTCACAGAGTTACAGCTTTCCCCTTAAGAAGCGTTTCCCTAAGGCTGTTCTTGTGGAATTTGGAAAGTGATATTTAGAAGCCCATAGAGGTCTATGGTGAAAAGGGAAATAGCCTGAGATAAAAACTGAAAATAAGCTTTTGGAGAAACTGCTTTGTGTTCTGTTAATTCATCTCACATTGTTACAGCTTTCCCCTCAAGTAGTCTTTCACTAGGACTGTTCTTGTGTCATTTCGAAAGTGGTATTGAGAAGGACATAGAGTGCTATGGTGAATAAGGAAATGTTTTCCGTTATCAACTGGATAGAAGCTTCCTGAGAAAGTGCTTTGTGTCCTGTTAATTCATCTCACAGAGTTACAGCTTTCTCCTCAAGAAGACTTTCACGAAGACTGTTCTTGTGGAATTTGCAAAGTTATTTTAGAAGCCCCTAGAGGGTTATGGCAAAAAGGAAATATTCTAAAATAAAACCTGAAAGAAGCTTTCTGAGAAACTGCTTTATCTTCTCTTAATTCATCTCACAGAGTTATAGCTTTCCCCTCAAGTAGCCGTTCACTAAGATTGTTCCTGTGGAAATTTCAAGGTGATATTTGGAAGCCCATAGAAGGCTATGATGAAAAAGGAAATATCTTCCGTTAAAAACTGGAAAGAACGTTTTTTAGAAACTGCTTTGTGTTCTGTTAATTCATCTCACAGATTTACAGCTTTCCCCTCAAGATGCCTTTCGCTAAGACTGTTCTTGTGGAATTTGCAAAGTGATATTTGGAAGCCCAAAAAGGGCTATGGTGGAAATGGAAATATCCTAAGATAAAAACCGAAGAGAAGCTTTCTGAGAAACTGCTTTGTGTTCTGGTAATTCATCTCACAGTGTTACACATTTCTCCTCAAGAAGCCCTCTCTAAAACTGTTCTTGTGCAATTTGAAAAGGGATATTTCGAAGCCCATGGGGGCTATGGTGAAAAAGGAAATATCTTTCGTTAAAAACTGGAAACAAGATTTCTGAGAAACCGCTTTGTGTTCTGTTAATTCATCTCACAGAGTTACAGCTTTCCCGTCATGAAACCGTTCACTATGACTGTTCTTGTAAAATTTGCAAAGTGATATTTGGAAGCCCATAAAGGGCTATGGTGAAAAAGGAAATATCTTCCGTTAAAAACCACAGGCAGATAAAGCCACAAAAATGAGGAAAAAGCAGGGCAGAAAAGCTGGAAATTCAAAAAATAAGAGCGCATCTCCCCCGGCAAAGGAGCGCAGCTCATCGCCAGCAATGGATCAAAGCTGGACGGAGAATGACTTTGACGACATGAGAAAAGAAGGCTTCAGTCCATCAAATTTCTCAGAGCTAAAGGAGGAATTACGTACCCAGCGCAAAGAAACTAAAAATCTTGAAAAAAAAGTGGAAGAATTGATGGCTAGAGTAATTAATGCAGAGAAGCTCACAAACGAAATGAAAGAGATGAAAACCATGGCACGAGAAATACGTGACAAATGCACAAGCTTCAGTAACCGACTCGATCAACTGGAAGAAAGAATGTCAGCGATGGAGGATCAAATGAATGAAATGAAGTGAGAAGAGAAACCAAAAGAAAAAAGAAGAAAAAGAAATGAACAAAGCCTGCAAGAAGTATGGGATTATGTAAAAAGACCAAATCTACGTCTGATTGGGGTGCCTGAAAGTGAGGGGGAAAATGGAACCAAGTTGGAAAACACTCTTCAGGATACCATCCAGGAGAACTTCCCCAACCTAGTAGGGCAGGCCAACATTCAAATCCAGGAAATACAGAGAACGCCACAAAGATACTCCTCGAGAAGAGCAACTCCAAGACACATAATTGCCAGATTCACCAAAGTTGAAATGAAGGAAAAAATCTTAAGGGCAGCCAGAGAGAAAGGTCGGGTTACCCACAAAGGGAAGCCCATCAGACTAACAGCAGATCTCTCGGCAGAAACTCTTCAAGCCAGAAGAGAGTGGGGGCCAATATTGAACATTCTTAAAGAAAAGAATTTTCAACCCAGAATTTTATATCCAGCCAAACTAAGTTTCATAAGTGAAGGAGAAATAAAATCCTTTACAGATAAGCAAATGCTTAGAGATTTTGTCACCACTAGGCCTGCCTTACAAGACACCCTGAAGGAAGCACTAAACATGGAAAGGAACAACCGGTACCAGCCATTGCAAAAACATGCCACAATGTAAAGACCACCAAGGCTAGGAAGAAACTGCATCAACTAACGAGCAAAACAACCAGTTAATATCATAATGGCAGGATCAAGTTCACACATAACAATCTTAACCTTAAATGTAAATGGACTAAATGCTCCAATTAAAAGACACAGACTGGCAAACTGGATAAAGAGTCAAGATCCATCAGTCTGCTGTATTCAGGAGACCCATCTCACATGCAGAGACATACATAGGCTCAAAATAAAGGGATGGAGAAGATTTACCAAGCAAATGGAGAACAAAAAAAAGCGGGGGTTGCAATACTAGTCTCTGATAAAACAGACTTTAAACCATCAAAGATCAAAAGAGACAAAGAAGGCCATTACATAATGGTAAAGGGATCAATTCAACAGGAAGAGCTAACTATCCTAAATATATAAGCACCCAACACAGGAGCACCCAGATTCATAAATCAAGTCCTTAGAGACTTACAAAGAGACTTAGACTCCCATACAATAATAATGGGAGACTTCAACACTCCACTGTCAACATTAGACAGATCAACGAGACAGAAAGTTAACAAGGATATCCAGGAATTGAACTCATCTCTGCAGCAAGCAGACCTAATAGACATCTATAGAACTCTCCACCCCAAATCAACAGAATATACATTCTTCTCAGCACCACATCGTAGCTACTCCAAAATTGACCACGTAATTGGAAGTAAAGCACTCCTCAGCAAATGTACAAGAACAGAAATTATAACAAACTGTCTCTCAGACCACAGTGCAATCAAATTAGAACTCAGGACTAAGAAACTCAATCAAAACCGCTCAACTACATGGAAACTGAACAACCTGCTCCTGAATGACTACTGGGTACATAACGAAATGAAGGCAGAAATAAAGATGTTCTTTGAAACCAATGAGAACAAAGATACAACATACCAGAATCTCTGGGACACATTTAAAGCAGTGTGTAGAGGGAAATTTATAGCACTAAATGCCCACAAGAGAAAGCAGGAAAGATCTAAAATTGACACTCTAACATCGCAATTAAAAGAACTAGAGAAGCAAGAGCAAACACAGTCGAAAGCTAGCAGAGGGCAAGAAATATCTAAGATCAGAGCAGAACTGAAGGAGATAGAGACACAAAAAACCCTCCAAAAAGTCAATGAATCCAGGAGTTGGTTTTTTGAAAAGATCAACAAAATTGAGAGACCACTAGCAAGACTAATAAAGAAGAAAAGAGAGAAGAATCAAATCGACGCAATTAAAAATGATAAAGGGGATATCACCACCGACCCCACAGAAATACAAACTACCATCAGAGAATACTATAAACACCTCTACGCAAATAAACTGGAAAATCTAGAAGAAATGGATAATTTCCTGGACACTTACACTCTTCCAAGACTAAACCAGGAAGAAGTTGAATCCCTGAATAGACCAATAGCAGGCTCTGAAATTGAGGCAATAATTAATAGCCTACCAACCAAAAAAAGTCCAGGACCAGATGGATTCACAGCTGAATTCTACCAGAGGTACAAGGAGGAGCTGGTACCATTCCTTCTGAAACTATTCCAGTCAATAGAAAAAGAGGGAATCCTCCCTAACTCATTTTATGAGGCCAACATCATCCTGATACCAAAGCCTGGCAGAGACACAACAAAAAAAGAGAATTTTAGACCAATATCCCTGATGAACATCGATGCAAAAATCCTCAATAAAATACTGGCAAACCGGATTCAGCAGCACATCAAAAAGCTTATCCACCATGATCAAGTGGGCTTCATCCCTGGGATGCAAGGCTGGTTCAACATTCGCAAATCAATAAACATAATCCAGCATATAAACAGAACCAAAGACAAGAACCACATGATTATCTCAATCGATGCAGAAAAGGCTTTTGACAAAATTCAACAGCCCTTCATGCTAAAATCGCTCAATAAATTCGGTATTGATGGAACGTACCTCAAAATCATAAGAGCTATTTATGACAAACCCACAGCCAATATCATACTGAATGTTCAAAAACTGGAAAAATTCCCTTTGAAAACTGGCACAAGACAGGGATGCCCTCTCTCACCACTCCTATTCAACATAGTGTTGGAAGTTCTGGCTAGGGCAATCAGGCAAGAGAAAGAAATCAAGGGGATTCAGTTAGGAAAAGAAGAAGTCAAATTGTCCCTGTTTGCAGACGACATGATTGTATATTTAGAAAACCCCATTGTCTCAGCCCAAAATCTCCTTAAGCTGATAAGCAACTTCAGCAAAGTCTCAGGATACAAAATTAATATGCAAAAATCACAAGCATTCTTATACACCAGTGACAGTCAAACAGAGAGCCAAATCAGGAATGAACTTCCATTCACAATTGCTTCAAAGAGAATAAAATACCTAGGAATCCAACTTCCAAGGGATGTAAAGGACCTCTTCAAGGAGAACTACAAACCACTGCTCAGTGAAATCAAAGAGGACACAAACAAATGGAAGAACATACCATGCTCATGGATAGGAAGAATCAATATAGTGAAAATGGCCATACTGCCCAAGGTAATTTATAGATTCAATGCCATCCCCATCAAGCTACCAATGAGCTTCTTCACAGAATTGGAAAAAACTGCTTTAAAGTTCATATGGAACCAAAAAAGAGCCCGCATCTCCAAGACAATCCTAAGTCAAAAGAACAAAGCTGGAGGCATCACGCTACCTGACTTCAAACTATACTACAAGGCTACAGTCACCAAAACAGCATGGTACTGGTACCAAAACAGAGATATAGACCAATGGAACAGAACAGAGTCCTCAGAAATAATACCACACATCTACAGCCATCTGATCTTTGACAAACCTGAGAGAAACAAGAAATGGGGAAAGGATTCCCTATTTAATAAATGGTGCTGGGAAAATTGGCTAGCCATAAGTAGAAAGCTGAAACTGGATCCTTTCCTTACTCCTTATACGAAAATTAATTCAAGATGGATTAGAGACTTAAATGTTAGACCTAATACCATAAAAATCCTAGAGGAAAAGCTAGGTAGTACCATTCATGACATAGGCATGGGCAAAGACTTCATGTCTAAAACACCAAAAGCAACGGCAGCAAACGCCAAAATTGACAAATGGGATCTCATTAAACTAAAGAGCTTCTGCACAGCAAAAGAAACTACCATCAGAGTGAACAGGCAACCTACAGAATGGGAGAAAATTTTTGCAATCTACTCATCTGACAAAGGGCTAATATGCAGAACCTACAAAGACCTCAAACAAATTTACGAGAAAAAAAACAAACAACCCCATCAAAAAGTGGGCAAAGGATATGAACAGACATTTCTCAAAAGAAGACATTCATACAGCCAACAGACACATGAAAAAATGCTCATCATCACTGGCCATCAGAGAAATGCAAATCAAAACCACAATGAGATACCATCTCACACCAGTTAGAATGGCGATCATTAAAAAGTCAGGAAACAACAGGTGCTGGAGAGGATGTGGAGAAATAGGAACACTTTTACACTGTTGGTGGGATTGTAAACTAGTTCAACCATTATGGAAAACAGTATGGCGATTCCTCAAGGATCTAGAACTAGATGTACCATATTACCCAGCCATCCCATTACTAGGTATATACCCAAAGGATTATAAATTATGCTGCTATAAAGACACATGCACACGTATGTTTATTGCGGCACTATTCACAATAGCAAAGACTTGGAATCAACCCAAATGTCCATCAGTGACAGATTGGATTAAGAAAATGTGGCACATATACACCATGGAATACTATGCAGCCATAAAAAAGGATGAGTTTGTGTCCTTTGTAGGGACATGGATGCAGCTGGAAACCATCATTCTCAGCAAACTATCACAAGAACAGAAAACCAAACACCGCATGTTCTCACTCATAGGCGGGAACTGAACAATGAGATCACTTGGACTCGGGAAGGGGAACATCACACATTGGGGCCTATCATGGGGAGTGGGGAGGGGGGAGGGATTGCATTGGGAGTTACACCTGATGTAAATGACGAGTTGATGGGTGCAGCACACCAACATGGTACAAGTATACATATGTAGCAAACCTGCACGTTGTGCTCATGTACACTACAACTTGAAGTTTAATCATAATAAATAAATTTTAAAAAAAGAGAGAGAGAGAAAAAAAAGAAAAATTTAGTTTTAGAAGTAAAACATAGAATTGATTCAACTGAAAACTGAAGAAGTAATCTTACTCTTGTGTAGTAAGAATTATTTTACTACACAAAAGCAACAATATACAAAGAAACAAAACAAGTGAAAAGAATAAGAGACATGGAGAATATATCCAGGAGACATAATATGCAAAATGGAGTAGTTTCAGGAGACAAATGAATAGACTTAAGAGAAGCAAAAAATACAGAAAGAAGAAGAAAAAACTGAGTTGTAAAAAGATACACATTTTCAAATGGGAAGTGTACTTTTAGTGTCATAGAGGAATTACACCTTGTAAAATTTCCGAACTCTGAGAATAAGAAAATTTACTTATAGGCTTTTAAACAGGAGAAAAATCTAGTTTCAAAGGCAAGAGAAACAAATCAGAAACAGATTTCTCACCTGCAACTCTAGAAACTCAGATGGGACAAAATATGCTTAGCATTTAGAGAAAAGCTTTCTGATCCATGAATCTTACACTATTCAATAAAATGTTTATGTGGGAAGAGAAAAAAGTTTTTCAACACAAGAGAATTCATAATGTGTGCCACCCAGATACACCTTCTAAGTAAATTGCTTAAGGGAGTACTACAATAAATAAAATAAAATCAGAACAAAAATCTCAAGATATGATAGACTATTCCAAGAGTAGGATTCAGTTAAAAAATATTCATTAGTTTCCTATTCTGTTCTAAAATACAGTGGTGAACAAGACAGAGCCCCTGCCATTTAAAAGTGTATATTCAGATACTAAATGTTGTGAAGGAGACTAAATGGAATAATGAGAAGGACTGCTTTGGCAAAGCTGGAGATGACATTCAAATTGAGAATTGAATGTAAGAAGGAACTCTGCACACTTAATAGAAGAGCATTCTGACCAGAAATGAGCCTCCAGAAGGAAATAAACTTAGTGTGTTCAGCTCATTCAGAAAGAAAACCACAATGACTGGGCATAAGGAATTTGGGCAGACATGGGAGAAGATAAGATCAAGAAGGCAGTGTGGCAGAGACCACCATCAACACACTGAAATCCAGGTTCTTCCTCTCTTTCTATAATATAGAGCTAGACTGCATTTCCTAGCCTTCCTAGAAATTGGATGTGGCTATGAGAGACCCAGCCAGTGCAATATGAACAGAAGTGATACTCGTTTCTGCACATAAAAAACACTCATATATACTTCTCTCTGTGTGTTTGCTCCTCCAGCTGGTCGAAATGGAAATGACCCCAAGTGTGACTTTGAAAGAGACTTGTGTAGGAGATGACAGTCAGCCTACATCCCTGAATGACTGTATGTTGTTATGTGAGCAAGAAATAAACATCTACAACATTTGAAAAAAAAAAAAAAAAGACACATGCACACGTATGTTTATTGCGGCACTATTCACAATAGCAAAGACTTGGAATCAACCCAAATGTCCATCAGTGACAGACTGGATTAAGAAAATGTGGCACATATACACCATGGAATACTATGCAGCCATAAAAAAGGATGAGTTTGTGTCCTTTGTAGGGACATGGATGCAGCTGGAAACCATCATTCTTAGCAAACTATCACAAGAACAGAAAACCAAACACCGCATGTTCTCACTCATAGGTGGGAACTGAACAATGAGATCACTTGGACTCGGGAAGGGGAACATCACACACCGGGGCCTATCATGGGGAGGGGGGAGGGGGGAGGGATTGCATTGGGAGTTATACCTGATGTAAATGACGAGTTGATGGGTGCTGACGAGTTGATGGGTGCAGCACAGCAACAGGGCACAAGTATACATATGTAACAAACCTGCACGTTATGCACATGTACCCTAGAACTTAAAATTAAAAAAAAAAAAAAAGAAGCAACAGGGAGAGGAGGAGAAGATACGCAACTAAGTCACATTTTGAGATCTGTTTAATAATAATTCTAATTTCATGTTCTCACTTATTTGTGAGATCTAAAAATCAAAACAATTGAACTCATGGAGATAGAGAGTAGAAGCATGGTTACCAGAGGCTGGGAAGGGTAGTGGGGGTTTGAGGCAAAGCTGGAGATGGTTAATGGGTACAAAAAAACAGAAAGAATAAATAAGATCTAGTATTTGATAGCACAACAAGGCGACTATAGTCAGTAATAATTTAACTGTGCATTTTAAAATAACTGAAAGAGTCTAATTGGATTGCTTGTAACACAAAGGATAAATGCTTGAGAGAATGGATACCCCATTTTACATGATGTGATTATTATTCATTGCATGCCTGAATCAGAATATCTCATGCACCCCATAAATACATACATCTACTATATACCCACAAAATTGAAATAAATAATTTTTAAAAATAAAAAATAATCTTCCACTTATTTTTTAGGAAAAGCACAAAACTAACTTGTTACAAAAGGATTGACCAAACAATCCTTTGAACGGTTTGAGTCAGCAGTTGTGGCAGGAATGCGGTTGGGGGAAATGGGGAGAAGTGAGTGAAGATAAAAGGAATTGGACAAGTGTTGATGTTGGTGAAATGAATGATGAGTACCTAGAGGTAATCCATTATTGTATGCATTTGGAATTTATCATAAAAATATTTTTGAAAGAGCATATTCACTACTGAAAATTCAAATAAGGGGAATAAATTAAAGACCACTTATCATCCTATAATTTCAAACATTAAAAAGATTTATTATTTTATGAGAAAACTATAGCATTATTATATAAATATGGTATATTAATTTTTAAATAGCATTATACCTGAGCATTTTGCTAAGTTATTGTAATGTATCAAATATATATTTTATTTATTTTTATAAAAGTGAGACATAAAGTAAGCCTAAAAGAGTTATACTAGAATAATAAGTAATAGAAATATAAAATAATTCTATATAAAATGATTAAATATAAATATGAAAAGAATTATAATTTAATTGCACCAGGAAAAATCATACTTGATTTAAAAAACCTTGGAAAGTAAAATAGAATTCAAAAAGCTTTAATTGTATTTGTATTTGACACTGTTATACTTAGTTTTTTAGCATGATATAATTATGAAAAATATTTAAAGCAATGCTATTACCTGTGGAAGACATCCGAGTTCTGGAGACATTGGCGACGAATCTGTATAGGTTTGCAGCACCCTCCATTCTTGCTTCCTCAGAAGGAATTCCACTAAGGGGATTAAGGCAGAAAGTGAGACAGGTAATTCTCAGAGCAGGAGAGAAGGTTTATTAAAAGGCTTTAAAACAGAAAGGAAAAGAAGGGAAGTACAACCTGGAAGAGGGGCAAGTGGGAGACTTGAGAAGCCAAGTGCACAGCTTGACTTCTTGATTTGGGGTTTTATACATTGGCATACTTCCGGGATCTTGCCTTACTTCTCCTCACTCCTGAGATCTCATTGGGAAGTTGCTGATCAGTTTCAGGTGTTTTCTATTAGAAGCCTGCCTTTCCTTGACACCAGGTATGACCAATTACTACTTTAGAGAAACAGTTAAGAACTCCTTGATCATCACCTGAGGGTCTCCCAACACATTTGGTGTGTGGAAGAGGGGAGCCCTCTCCTGCCCTGCTCATATTTGACTAGCTTTCTACTGCAACAATATTTCTTGAATATTCTTTATGTACTAAGTAATAAGAATTCTGATATTTCATGAGTGATTGTTACACAAAATTATAAAAATAAAAAAGAAATTAAGAATGTAATATTAAAAAAAAAAAAGTGGAAAGAAGCTTTCTGAGAAATTGCTTTGTGTTCTGTTAATTCATCTCACAGAGTTACAGCTTTACCCTCAAGAAGCCTTTCCCTAAGACGGTTCTTGTGGAATTTGCAAAGTGATATTAGGAAGCGCATAGAGGGCTATGGTGAAAAAGGAAATATCTTCGATTAAAAAGTGGAAAGAAGCTTTCTGAGAAAGTTCTTTGTGTTCTGTTAATTCATCTCACAGAGTTACAGGTTTGCCCTCAAAAAGCCTTTCGCTAAGACTGTTCTTGTGGAATTTGCAGAGTGATATTTGGAAGCCCATAGAGGGCTATGGTGAAAAAGGAAAAATCTTCAGTTAAAAAGTGGAAAGAAGCTTTCTGAGAAACTGCATTGTGTTCTGTTAATTCATCTCACAGAGTTACAGCTTTCCCCTCAAGAAGCCTTTCGCTAAGACTCTTCTTGTGGAATTTGCAAAGTGATATTTGGAAGCCCATAGAGCCCCATGGTGAAAAAGGAAACATCCTAAGATAAAAACTGAAAAGTAGCTTTCTGAGAAATTGCTTTGTGTTCTGTTAATTCATCTCACACACCTACAGCTTTCCCCTCAAGAAGCCTTTCTCTAAGACTGTTCTTGTGGAGTTTGCAAAGAGACATTTGGGAGCCCATAGAGGGCTATGGTGAAAAAGGAAATATCTTCCGTTAAAAACTGAAAAGAAGGTTTCTGAGAAACCACTTTGTGTTCTGTTAATTCATCTCACAGAGGTACAGCTTTCCCCTGAAGAAACCGTTCACTGAGACTGTTCTTGTGGAATTTGCAAAGTGATATTGGAAGACCATAGAGGGTTATGGCAAAAAAGAAAATATGATAAGATAAAAACCGAAAGGAAGCTTTCTGAAAAAGTGTATTGTGTTCTCTTAATTCATGTAACAGAGTTATAGCTCTCCTTTCAAGAAGCCGTTCACTAAGACTGTTCCTGTGGAATTTGCAAGGTGATATTTGGAAGCCCATAGAGGGATATGGTGAAAAAGGAATTATCTTCCGTTAAAAACTGGAAAGAAGCTTTCTGAGCAACTGCTTTGCGTTCTGTTAATTCATCTCACAGAGTTACAGCTTTCCCCTTAAGAAGACTTTCGCTAAGGCTGTTCTTGTGGAATTTGCGATGTGACATTTGGAGCAAATAGAGGGCTATGGTGAAAAAGGAAATATCCTAAGGTAAAAACTGAATGAAGCTTTCTGAGAAACTGATTTGTGTTCTGTTAATTTATCTCACATAGTTACATCTTTCTCCTCAAGAAGCCTTTCGCTAAGACTGTTCTTGTGGAATTTGCAAAGTGATATTTGGAAGCCCAGAGAGGGCTATGGTGAAAATGGAAGTATGCTAAGATAAAAACCGAAAAGAAGCTTTCTGAGAAACTGCTTTGTGTTCTGTTAATTCGTCTCACAGATTTACAGCTTTCTTCTCAAGAAGCCTTTCGCTAAGACTGTTCTTGTGGAATTTGAAAAGAGTTATTTGGAAGCCCTTAGAGGGCTATGGTGTAAAAGGAAATATCTTCCGTTAAAAACTGGAAAGAAGCTTTCTGAGAACCTGCTTTGTGTTCTGTTAATTCGTCTCACAGAGTTACAGCTTTCTCCTCAAGAAGCCTTTCGCTAAGACTGTTCTTGTGGAATTTGCAAAGAGATATTTGGAAGCCCTTAGCGGGCTATGGTGAAAAAGGAAATATCCTAAGATAAAAACTGAAAAGAAGCTTTCTGAGGAACTGCTTACTGTTCTATTAATTCATCTCAGAGATTTACAGCTTTCCGTTCAAGAAGGCTTTCACAAAGACTCTTCTTTTGGAATTGGCAAACTGATATTTGGAAGCCCATAGAGAGCTATGGTGCAAATGGAAATATCCTAAGATAAAAACCGAAAAGAAATTTTCTAAGAAACAGCTTTGTCTTCTGTTAATTCATCTAACAGAGTTACAGCTTTCCCCACAAGAAACCTTTCGCTAAGACTGTTCTTGTGGAATTTGTAAAGTGATATTTGGAAGCCCATCGAGCGCTAAGGTGAAAATGGAAATATCCTAAGATGAAAACCGAAAAGAAGCTTTCTGGGAAAGTGTTTTGTGTTCTGTTAGTTTATCTCACAGAGTTACAGCTTTACCCTCAAGAAGCCGTTCACTAAGAAAGTTTTTGTGAAATTTGCAAACTGATATTTGGAAGCCCATTGAGGGCTATGGTGAAAAAGGAAATAACCTAAAACAAAAACTGAAAAGAAGCTGCTTGAGAAACTGCTTTGTGTTCTGTTAATTCATCTCACAGAGTTACAGATTTCCCCTCAAGAAGCCTTTCGCTAAGGTTGTTCTTGTGGAATTTGCAACGTGATATTTGGAAGCCCATAGAGGCCTATGGTGAAAAAGGAAATATCTTCCTTTAAAAACTGGAAAGAAGCTTTTTGAGAAACTGTTTTGTGTTCTGTTAATTCATCTCACAGAGTTAGAGCTTTCTCCTCAAGAATCCTTTCGCTAAGAATTTTCTTCGGGAATTTGCAATGTGATATTTGGAAGCCCACAGAGGGCTAAGGTGAAAAAGGAAATATCTTCCGTTAAAAACTGGAAGGAAGATTTCTGAGAGACTGTTTTGTGTTCTGTTAATTCATCTCACAGAGTTACAGCTTTTCCCTTAAGAAACTTTTCTCTAAGACAGTTCTTGTGAAATTTACAAAGTGATATTTGGAAGCCCATAGAGGGCTATGGTGAAAAAGGATATATCTTCCGTTAAAAACTGGAAAGAATCTTTCTAAGAAACTGCTTTGTGTTTTTTTAAATTCATCTCAGAGAGTTACAGCTTTTCCTCAAGAAGCCTTACGCTAAGACTGTTGTGCGGAATTTACAATGTGATATTTGGAACCCCATAGAGGGCTATGGTGAAAAAGGAAATATCCTAAGATAATAACTGAAAAGAAGCTTTCTGAGAAACTGCTTTGTGTTCTGTTAATTCATCTCAGAGAGTTACAGCTTTCCCCTCAAGAAGCCTTTCAATAATGCAGTTCTTGTGGAATTTGCAAAGTCATATTTTGAAGCCCGTAGAGGGCTATGGTGAAAAAGGAAATATCTTCAGTTAAAAACTGACAAGAAGCTTTCTGGAAACTGTGTTGTGTTCTCTTAATTCATCTCACAGAGTTACAGCTTTCTCCTCAAGAAGCCTTTTGCTAAAACTGTTCTTGTGGAATTTGCAAAGTGATATTGGGAAGTCCATAGATGGCTGTGGTGGAAATGGAAATATCCTAAGATAAAAACCGAAAAGAAGCTTTCTGAGAAACTGCTTTGTGTTGTGTTAGTTCATCTCACAGAGTTACAGCTTTCCCCTCAAGAAGCCGTTCACTGAGACAGTTCTTGTGAAATTTGCAAAATGATATTTGGAAGCCCATAGAGGGCTATGGTGAAAAACGAATTATACTAAGATAAAAACCGAAGAGAAGCTTTATGATAAACTGCTTTGTGTTTTGTTAGTTCATCTCACAGTGTTACAGCTTTCCCCCGAAGAAGCCGTTCACTAAGACTGTTCTTGTGAAATTTGGAAAGTGATATTTGGAAGCCCATAGAAGGCTATGGTGAAAATTGAAATATCTTCCATAAAAAACTGGAAAGAAGCTTTCTGAGAAACTGCTTTGTGTTCTGTTAATTCATCTCACAGTATTACAGCTTTCCGCTCAAGAAGCCTTTCCCTAAGACTGTTCTTGTGGGATTTGCAAACTGATATTTTGAAACCAATAGAGGGCTATGGTGAAAATGGAAATATCCTAAGATAAAAACAGAAACAAAGCTTTCTGAGAAACTGCTTTGCGTTCTGTTAGTTCATCTCACAGAGTTACAGCTTCCCACTCGATAAGCCTTTCACAAAGCCTCTCTTGTTTTATTTCAATGTGATATTTGGAAGCCCATAGAGGGCTATGGTGAAAAAGGAAATATCTTCAGTTAAAAACTGTAAAGAAGCTTTCTGAAAAACTGCTTTGTGTTCTGCTATTTGATGTCACAGAGTTACAGCTTTCCTCTCAAGAATCCTTTCGCTAAGGCTGTTCATGTGCAATTTGCAAAGTGATGTTTGGAAGCCTACAGAGGGTTACGCTGAAAAAGGAAATATCTTCAGTTAAAAACTGGCAAGAAGCTTTCTGAGAAACTGCTTTGTGTTTCGATAATTCATCTCACACAGTTACAGCTTTCCCCTCAAAAGCGTTTAGCTAAGGCTGTTCTTGTGAATCTGCAAAGTAATATTTGGAAGCCCTTAGAGTGCTATGGAAAAAAGTAAAAATCCTAATATAAAAACTGAAACCAAATTTCCTGAGAAACTGGATTGTGTTCTCTTAATTCATCTCACAGAGTTAACGCTTTCCCGTCAAGAACACTTTCGCTAGCACTGTTGTTGTGGATCATGCAAAGTGATATTTGGAATCCCTTAGAGGGCTATGATGAAAACGGAAATATCCTAAGATGAAAACTGAAAAGAAGCTTTCTGAGATACTGCTTTGTATTCCGTTAATTCTTCTCACACTGTTACAGCTTTCCCCTCAAGAAGTCTTTCACTAAGACTGTTCTTGTGAGTTTGCAAAGTGATATTTGGAAGCCCATAGGGGTTATGGTGAAAAATGAAACATTTTCAGTTAAAAACTGGAAAGAAACTTTCTGAGAAACTGCTTTGTATTCTGTTAATTCATCTCACAGAGTTACAGCTTTCCCTTCAAGAAGCCTTTCGCTAAGTCTGTTCTTGTGGAATTTGCAAAGTGATATTTGGAAGCCCATAAACGGCCATGTTGAAAAAGGAAATACCTTCAGTTAAAAACTGGAAAGAAGATTTCTGAGAGACTGCTTTGTGTTCTGTTAATTCATCTCACAGAGTTACAGCTTTCCCCTCAAGAAGTCTTTCAGGAAGGCTGTTCTTGTTTAACTTGCAAAGTGATATTTGCAAGTCCATAGACGGCTATGATGAAAAAGGAAATATCTTCAGTTTAAAACTGAAAAGAAGCTTTCTGAGAAACTGCCTTTTCTTCTGTTAATTCATCTCAGAGGTTACAGCTTTCTCCTGAAGAAGCCTTTCGCTAGGAGTGTTCTAGTGGAATTTGGGAAGTGATATTTGGAAGCACATAGAGTGCTATGGTGATAAAGGAAACATCTTAAGTTAAAAACTGGAAGGAAGCTTCCTGAGAAACTTTTTTGTGTTTCGTTAATTCATCTCAAAGAATTAGATCTTTCTCCACAAGAAGCCTTTTGCTAAGACTGTTCTTGTGGAATTTGCAATGTGATATTTGAAAGCCGAAAGAGGTCTATGGTGAAAAAGGAAATATCTTCAGTTAAAAACTGGAAAGAAGTCCTCTGAGAAAACGCTTTGTGTTCTGTTAATTCATCTCACAGAGTTACAGCTTTCCCCTCAAGTAACCTTTCGCTAAGACTGTTCTTGTGGAATTTGCAAAGTGATATTTGGAAGCCCTTGGAGCACTATGGTGAAAAGGAAATATCCTAAGATAAAAACTGAAAAGACACTTTCTGAGGAACTGCTTTCTGTTCTGTTAACTCATCTCAGAGATTTTCAGCTTTCCGTTCAAGAAGCCTTTCTCAAAGTCTGTTCTTTTGGAATTGGCAAAGTGATATTTGGAAGCCCATAGAGAGCTATGGTGCAAATGGAAATATCCTTAGATAAAAACCGAAAAGAAGCTTTCTGAGAAACTGCTTTGTCTTCTGTTAATTCATCTCACAGAGTTACAGCTTTCCCCTCAAGAAGCCTTTCGCTAAGACTGTTCATGTGGAATATGCAAAGTGATATTTGGAAGCCCATAGAGGTCTAACTGAAAATGGAATTATGCTAAGATAAAAACTGTAAAGAAGCTTTCTGGGAAATTTCCTTGTGTTCTCTTAGTTCATCTCACAGAGTTGCAGCTTTCCCCTCAAGAAGCCGTTCACTAAGACAGTTTTCGTGAAATTTGCAAACTTATATTTGGAAGCACCGGTTAAAAAGGAAACATCTTCCGTTAAAAACTGGAAAGAAGCTTTCTGAGAAACTGCTTTGTGTTCTGTTAATTCATCTCACAGAGTTACAGCTTCCCACTCAAGAAGCCTTTCGCTAAGACTGTTCTTGTGGAATTTGCAAAGTGATATTTGGAAGCCCATAGAAGGCTATGGTGAAAAAGGAAATATATTCCGTTAAAAACTGGAAATAAGTTTTCTGAAAAACAGTTTTGTGTCTCTTAATTCATCTTACAGTGTTACAGCATTCCCTTCAAGAAGCCTTCCCCTAGGACTGTTCTTGTGGAAGATGCAAAGTGATATTTGGAAACCCTTAGAGAGCTATGGTTAAAAAGAAAATATCTTAACATAGAAACCGAAAAGATGCTTTGTGAAAAACTGCACTGTGTTCTCTTAACTCATCTCACAGAGTTATAGCTTACCCCTCAAGAAGCTGTTCACTAAGACTGTTCTTGTGGAATTTGCAAAGTGATATTTCGAAGCCCATAGAGGGATATGGTGAAGAGGGAAATCTCTTCCGTTAAAAACTGGAAAGAAGCTTTCTGAGTAACTGCTTTGTTGTCTGTTAATTAATCTCACAGAGCTACAGCTTTCCCCTCAAGAAGCCTTTCGTTAGGACTGTTGTTGTGGAAGTTGCAAAGTGATATTTCGAAGGTCATAGAGGGATATGGTGAAAAAGGAAATATCTTACCTTAAAATCAGGAAAAAAGCTTTCTGATAAACTCCTTTGTGTTCTGTTAATTCAACTCACAGTGTTACAGCTTTCCCCTAAAAAGCCTTTCTCAAGAAGCCCTTCATTAAGACTGTTTTTGTGGAATTTGCAAAGTGATATTTGGAAGCCCATAGAGGGATACGGTGAAAAAGGAAATATCTTCCGATATAAACTGGAAAGAAGCTTTCTGATAAACTGCTTTGTGTTCTATTACTTCATCTCACAGAGTTACAGCTTTCCCCTCAAGAAGGCTTTCCCTAAGACTGTTCTTGTGGAATTTGCAAAGTGATATTTGGAAGCCCATAGAGGGCTATGCTGAAAAAGGAAATATCTTCGGTTAAAAACTGGAAAGAAGATTTCTGAGAAACTGCTGTGGGTTCTGTTAGTTCATCTCACAGAGTTACAGCTTTCCTCTCAAGAAGCCGTTCAGTGAGACTGTTCTTGTGATATTTGCAAAGTGATATTTGGAAGCCCATAGAGGCCTATGGTGAAAAAGGAAATATCTTCCCTTAAAATGTGGAAAGAAGATTTCTGAAAAACAGTTTTGTGTCTCTTAATTCATCTTACAGATTAAAGCTTTCTCCTCAAAAAGCCTTTCGCTAAGATTGTTCTTGTGGAACTTGAAATGTGATATTTGGAAACCCATAGAGGGCTATGGTGAAAAAGGAAATATGTTCCGTTAAAAACTTGAAAGAAGATTCCTGAGAAACTGCTTTTTTTTTTTTTTGGTTAATTGATCTCAGAGAGTTACAGCTTTCCCCTCAAGAAGTCTTTCCCTAATACTGTTCTTGTGGAATTTGCAAAGTGATATTTGGAAGCCCATAGGGGGCTCTGGCGAAAAAGAAAGTATCCTAAGATAAAAACCGACAGGAAGCTTTCTGAGAAACTGCGCTGTGTTCTCGTAATTCATCTCACAGAGTTATAGCTTTCCCCTCAAGAAGCCATTCACTAAGACTGTTCTTGTGGTATTTGCAAAGTGATATTTGGAAGACCATAGAGGGATATGGTGAAAAGAAAATATCTTCCGTTAAAAACTGGAAAGAAACTTTCTGATTAACTACTTTGTGGTCTGTTAGTTCATCTAACAAAGCTACAGACTTCCCCTCAAGAAGCCTTTCGCTAAGACTGTTCTTGTGGAAGTTGCAATGTGATATTTGGAATCCCATAGAGGATTATCGTGAAATAGGAAATATCTTCCGTTAAAAACTGGAAATCAGCTTTCTGAGTAACTGCTTTGTGGTCTGTTAATTCATCTCTCAGAGCTACAGCTTTCCCCTCAAGAAGCCTTTCGCTAAGACTGTTCCTGATAAATTTGCAAAGTGACATTTGTAATCCCATACAGGTCTATGCTGACAAAGGAAATATCCTAAGATAAAAACAGAAAAGAAGCTTCCTGAGAAACTCCTTTGTGTTCTGTTAATTCATCTCACAGAGTTACAGCTTTCCACTCAAGAAGCCTTACACTGAGACTGTTCTTGTGGAAATTGCAAAGTGAGATTTGGAGGCCATAGGGGGCTATGGTGAAAATGGAAATATACTAAGATAAAAACCGAAAAGAAGATTTCTGAGAAACTGCATTGTGTTCTGTTAATTCATCTCAGAGAGATACAGCTTTCTCCTCAAGAAGCCTTTCGCTAAGACTGTTCTTGTGAAATATGCAAAGTGATGTTTGGAATCCCATAGAGGGCTAAGGTGAAAAAGGAAATCACTTTCGTTAAAAACTGGAAAGAAGATTTCTGAGAAACTGCTTTTTGTTCTGTTAGTTCAACTCACAGAGTTACAGCTTTCCCCTCAAGAAGCTGTTCACTAAGACTGTTTTTGTGAAATAAGCAAAGTGATTTTTGGAAGCCCCTAGAGGGCTATGGTGAAAAAGGAAATATCCTAGGATAAAAACTGAAAATAAACTTTCTGAGAAACTGCTTTGTGTTCTGTTAATTCAACTCACAGAGTTAGTTTCCCCTCAAGAAGCCTTTCTCAAGAAGCCTTTCGCTAAGACTGTTCTTGTGGAATTTGGAAAGTGATATTTGGAAGCCCATAGAGAGCTAGGTTGAAAAAGGAAATATGCTAAGATAAAAACTGAAAAGAAGGTATCTGAGAAACTGCTTTGTGTTCTGTTAATTATCTCACAGAGTTACAGCTTTCCCTTCAAGAAGCCTTTCGCTAAGTCTGCTCTTGTGGAATTTGCAAAGGGATATTTGGAAGCCCATAGAGGGCTATGGTGAAAAAAGGAAATATCTCCGGTAAAAAACTGGAAAGAAGCTTTCTGAGAAACTGCTTTGTGTTCTGTTAATTCATCTCAGAGAGTTACAGCTTTCCCCTGAAGAAGCCTTTCCCTAAGACTGTGCTTGTGGAATTTGCAAAGTGATATTTGGAAGCCCATAGAAGGCTATGGTGAAAAAGGAAGTATCCTAAGATAAAAACGGAGAAGAAGCTTTCTGAGAAACTGCTTTGTGTTCTGTTAATTGATCTCACAGAGTTACAGCTTTTCCCTCAAGAAGCCTTTCTCTAAGACTGTTGTTGTGGAATTTGCAAAGAGATATTTGGAAGCCCATACAGGGCTATGGTGAAAAAGGAAATATCTTCCGTTAAAAACTGGAAAGAAGCTTTCTGAAGGACTGCTTTGTGTTCTGTTAATTCATGTCACAGAGCTACAGCTTTCCCCTCAAGAAGCCTTTCGCTAAGACTGTTCTGGTGGAATTTGCAAAGTGATATTTGGAGGCCAATAGAGGGCTATGGTGAAAAAGGAAATATTTTCTGTGAAAAACTGAAAAGAAACTATCTGAGAAACTGCTTTGTGTTCTGTTAATTCATCTCACAATGTTACAGCTTTCCCCTAAAGAAGCGGTTCACTGAGACTGTTCTTGTGGAATTTGCAAAGTGATATTGGAAGCCCATAGAGGATTATGGCGAAAAAGGTAATTTCCTAAGATAAAAACCGAAAAGAAGCTTTCCGAGAGACTGCATTGTATTCTCGTAATTCGTCTCACAGAGTTATAGCTTTCGCCACAAGAAGCCGTTCACTATCACTGTTCCTGTGGAATTTGCAAGGTGATATTTGGAAGCCGTTAGAAGTCTATGAAGAAAAAGGAAATATCTTCCGTTAAAAACTGGAAAGAAGCTTTATGAGAAACTGCTTTGTGTTCTGTTAATTCATCTCACTGCGTTACAGCTTTTCCCTCAAGAAGCCGTTCACTAAGACTGTTCTTGTGGAATTTGCAAAGTGATATTTGGAAATCCATAGAGGGCTATGGTGAAAAAGGAAATATGCTAAGATAAAAACTGAAAAGAACCTCTCTGAGAAAATGCCTTGCGTTCTGTTAATTGATCTCACAGAGTTACAACTTTCCCCTCAAGAAGCCTTCTGCTAAAGTTGATCTTGTGGAATTTGCAATTTGATATTTGGAAGCCTATAGAGGGGTATGGTGAGAAAGGAAATACCTTCAGTTAAAAACTGGAAAGAAGCTTTCTGATAAACTGCTTTGTGTTCTGCTAATTCATCTCACAGAGTCACAGCTGTCCCCTCAAAAAGCCTTTCGCTAAGACTGTTTTTGTGAAATTTGCAAAGTGATATTTCGAAGCCCTTATAAGGCTATGGGAAAAAGGAAATATCCTAAGATAAAAACTGAAAAGAAGATTTCTGAGAAACTGATTGTGTTCTGTTAATTCATCTCAAAGATTTACAGCTTTCCCCTCAAGAATCCTTTCGCTAAGACTGTTGCTTTGGAATTTGCAAAGTGATATTTGGAAGCCCTTTGAGGGCTATGGTGAAAACTGAAATATCTTCAGTAAAAAACTGGAAAGAAGCTTTCTGAGAAACTGCTTTGTGTTCTGTTAATTCATCTCACAGAGTTACAGCTTTCCCCTGAAGAAGCCTTTCGCTAACTCTGTTCTTGTGGAATTTGCAAAGTGATATTTGGAAGCCCATATAGGGCTATGGTGAAAAAGAAATTGTCCTAAAATAAAAACTGAAAAGAAGCTTTCTGAGAAACTGCTTTGTTCGTTAATTCATCTCACACAGTTACAGCTTTCCCGTCAAGAAGCCGTTCACTGAGACTGTTCTTGTGGAATTTGCAAAGTGATATTGGAAGCCGATAGAGGGTTATGGCGAAAAGGGATATATCCTAAGATAAAAACCGAAAAGAAGCTTTCTGAGAAACTGCTTTGTGTTCTGTTAAATCATCTTACAGAGTTACAGTTTTCCCCTCATGAAGCCATTCGCTAAGACTGTTCTTGTGGGATTGGCAAAGTGATATTTGCAAGTCCACAGAGGGCTATGGTGAAAAAGGAAATCTCTTTCGTTAAAAACCGGAAAGAAGCTTTCAGAGAAACTGCTTTGTGTTCTGTTAATTCATCTCACAGAGTTACCGCTTTCCCCTCAAGAAGCCTTTCGCTAAGACTGTTCCGGTGGAATATTCAAAGTGATATTTGGAAGCCCATAGGGGGCTATGGTGAAAAACGAAATATGTTCGGTTACAAACTGGAAAGAAGCTTTCTGAGAAACTGCTTTGTGTTCTGTTAAATCATCTTACAGAGTTACAGTTTCCCCTCATGAAGCCTTTTGTTAAGACTTTTCTTGTGGGATTTCCAAAGTGATATTTGGAAGTCCATAGAGGACTATGGTGAAAAAGGAAATAACTTACGTTAAAAACTGGAAAGAAACGTTCTGAGTGAGTGGTTTGTTTTCCGTTAATTGATCACACAGTGTTACAAGTTTCCCCTCAAGAAGTCTTTCACAAAGACTGTTCTGGTAGAATTAGCAGAGTGATAGTTTGAAGCAAGTAGAGGGCTATGTTGAAAAAGTAACTGTCTTCCATGAAAAACTGGAAAGAAGCTTTCTGAGAAACTGCTTTGTGTTCTGTTAATTCATCTCACAGAGTTATAGATTTCACCCCAAGAAGCCTTTCGGTAAGATTGTTCTTGTGGAATTTGCAAAGTGATATTTGGAAACCCGTAGAGGGTTATGGTGAAAAAGGAAATATCCTAACATAGAAACTGAAAAGAAGCTTTCTGAGAAACTGCCTTGTGTTCTGTTAATTGATCTCACGGAGTTACAGCTTTTCCCTCAAGAAGCCTTTCGCTAAGGCTGTTCTTGTGGAATTTGCAAAGTGATATTTGGAAGCCTATAGAGGGCTATGGTAAAGAAGGAAATATCTTCAGTTAAAAACTGGAAAGAAGCTTTCTGAGAAACTCCTTTGCGTTCTGTTAATTCATCTCTCAGAGTTACAGCTTTCCCCTGGAGAAGCCTTTCGCTAAGACTGCTCTTGTGAAATTTGCAAAGTGATATTTAGAAGCCCTTAGATGGCTATGAAAAAAGGAAATATCCTAAGATAAAAACTGAAAAGAAGCTTTCTGAGAAACTGCTTTGTGTTCTGTTAATTCATCTCACAGAGTTACAGCTTTCCCCTCAAGAGTCCTTTCGCTGAGACTGTTCTTGTGGAAATTGCATAGTGATATTTGGGAGCCCAGAGGAGGCTATGGTGAAAAACGAAACAACTTCAGTTACAAAGTGGAAAGAAGCTTTCTGAGAAACTGCTTTGTGTTCTGTTAATTCATCTCACAGAGTTACAGCGTTCTGCTCAAGAAGCCTTTCGCTAAGGCTGTTCTTGTGGAATTTGCTAAGTGATATTTGGAAGCACGTAGAGGGCTATGGTGAAAATGGAAATATCCTAAGATAAAAATCGAAAAGAAGCTTTCTGAGAAACTGTATTGTGTTCTCTTAATTCATCTCACAGAGTTATAGCTTTCCCCTCAAGAAGTCATTCATTAAGTCTGTTTCTGTGGAATTTGCAAGGTGATATTTCGAAGCCCTTATAGGTCTATATTGAAAAAGGAAATAGCTTAAGTTAAAAACTGGAAAGAATCTTTCAGAGAAACTGCTTCATGCTCTGATAATTCATCTCACAGAGTTTCAGCATTCCCTTCAAGAAGCCGTTCACTAAGACTACTCCTGTGGAATTTTCAAAGTGATATATGGAAGCCCATAGAGGGCTATGGTGAAGAAGGAAATATCCTGGGATAAAAACTGAAAAGAAGCTTTCTGAGAAACAGCTTTGTGTTCTGTTAATTCAACTCACAGAGTTAAAGCTTTCTCCTCAAGAAGCATTTCGCTAGGACTGTTCTTGTGGAATTTGCAAAGTGATATTTAGAAGCCCATAGAGGGCTATGGTGAAAATGGAAATATCCTAAGATAAAAACCGAAAAGAAGCTTTCTGAGAAACTGCTTTGTGATCTGTTAATTCATCTCCAGAGTTACAGTTTTCCCCTCAATAAACCTTTCATGAAGACTGTTCTTGTGATATTTGCAAAGTGATATTTGGAAGCCATAGAGGGCTACGGTGAAAAAGGAAACATCTTCAGATAAAAACTGGAAGGAAGCTTTCTGAGAAACTGCTTTGTGTTCTGTTAATTCATCTCACAGAATTACAGCGTTCTCCTCAAGAAGTCTTTCACTAAGGTTGCTCTTGTGGAATTTGGTAAGTGATATTTCGAAGCCCGTAGAGGGCTATGGTCAAAAAGGAAATATCTTGAGTTAACTACTTGAAAGAAGCTTTCTGAGAAACTGCTTTGTGTTCTATTAATTCATCTCACAGAGTTACAACTTTCTCCTCAAGAAGCCTTTCGCTAAGACTGTTCTTGTGGATTTTGCAAAGTGATATTTGGAAGCCCATAGAGGGCTATGGTGAAAAAGGAATTATCCTAATATAAAACCTGAAAAGAAGCTTTCTGAGAAACTGCTTTGTGTTCTGTGAATTCAATTCAGAGAGTTACAGCTTTCCCCTCAAGAAGCCTTTCTCAAGAAGCCTTTCGCTAAGACTGTTCTTGTGAAAGTTGCAAAGTAATATTTGGAAGCCCATAGTGGGCTATGGTGAAAAGGGAAATTTCTTCCGTTAAAAACTGGAAAGAAGTTTTCTGAGAAACTGCTTTGCGTTCTATTAATTCATCTCACAGAATTACAGCTCTCCCCTCAAGAAGCCTTTCCCTGAGACAATTCTTGTGGAATTTGCAAAGTGATATTTGGAAGCCCATAGAGGGCTATGGTAAAAAAGGAAATATCTTCAGTAGAAAACTGGCAAGAAGATTTCTGAGAAACTGCTTTCGGTTCTGTTAATACATCTCACAGAGTTGCAACTTTCCCCTCAAGAAGCCTTTCACTAACACTGTTTTTGTGGAATTTGCAAAGTGATATTTGGAAGCCCATGAAGGGATATGGTGAAAAAGCAATATCCTAAGATAAAAACTGAAAAGAAGCTTTCTGAGAAACTGCTTTGTGTTCTGTTAATTCACCTCAGAGAGTTACAGCTTTCCCCTCAAGAAACCTTTGGCTAAGACTGTTCTTGTGGAACATGCAAAATGATATTTGGATGCCCATAGAGGGTTATGGTCAAAAAGAAAATACCTTCAGTTAAAAACTGGAAAGAATCTTTCTGAGAAACTGTTTTGTGTTCTGTTAATTCATCTCACAGTGTTATAGCGTTCCTATCAAGAACCTTTTTGCTACGACTGTTCTTGCGAAATTTGCAAAGTAATATTTGGAAGTCCATAGAGGGCTACGGTGAAAAAGAAAATAACTTCAGTTAAAAACTGGAAAGAAGGTTTTTGAGCAACTGCTTTGGGTTCTGTTAATTCATCTCACAGAGTTACACCTTTCCCCTCAGGAAGCCTTTCGCTAAGAAAGTTATTGTGTAATTGGCAAAGTGATATTTGGAAGCCCATAGAGGGCTATGCTGAAAAAGGAAATCACTTTAGTTAAAAAGTGGAAAGAAGATTTCTGAGAAACGGATTTGTGTTCTCTTATTTCATCACACAGAGTTACAGCATTCCCCTCAAGAACCCTTTTGCTAAGACTGTTCTTGTGGGATTTACAAAGTGATATTTGGAAGCCCATAGAGGGCTATGGTGAAAAAGTAAATCTCTTTCGTTAAAAACTGGAAAGAAGCTTTCTGCGAAACGGCTTTGTGTTCTTTTAATTCATCTCACAGAGTTACAGCTTTCCCCTCAAGAAGCATTTCGCTAAGACTGTTCTTTGGAATTTGCAAAATGATATTTGGAAGTCCTTAGAGGGCTATGGTGAAAAAGGAAATATCTTCAGTTAAAAAGTGGAAAGAATCTTTCTGAGAAACTGCTTTGTATTCTATTAATTCATCTCACAGAGTTACAGCTTTCCCCTCAAGAAGCCTTTCGCTAAGGCTGTTCTTGTGGAATTTGCAAATTGATATTTGGAAGCCCATAGAGGGCTATGGTGAAAAACTAAATATCTTCAAATAAAAACTGGAAAGACGTTTTTTGAGAAACTGCATTGTGTTTTATCAGTTCATCTCACAGAGTTACAGCTTTCACCTCAAGAAGCCTTTCGCTAAGACTGTTCTTGTGGAATTTGCAAAGTGATATTTCGAAGCCCATACAGGGCTATGGAGAAAAAGGAAATATATTCAGTTAAGAACTGGAAAGAAGCTTTCTGAGAAAATGCTTTGTGTTCTGTTAATTCATCTCATAGAGTTACTGCTTTCCCCTCAAAAGCCTTTCTCTAAGACTGTTCTTGTGGAATTTCAAAAGTGATATTTGGAAACCCATAGAGGGCTAAGGTGAAAAAGGAAATATCCTAAGATAAAAACTGAAAAAAAGATTTTTGATAAATTGCTTTGTGTTCTGTTAATTCATCTCAGAGAGTTATAGCTTTCCTCTCAAGTGTTCTTTCGCTTAGACTGTTCTTGTGGAATTTAAAAAGTGGTATTTGGAGGCCCATAGAAGGCTACAGTGAAAAAGGAAATATCTTCAGTTAAAAACTGGAAAGGTGCTTTCTGAGAAACTTCTTTGTGTTCTGTTAATTCATCTCACAGAGTTACAACATTCCAAACAAGAAGCCTTTCGCTAAGACTGTTCTTGTGGAATTTAAACAGTGATATTTGGAAGCCCATAGAGGGCTATGGTGAGAAAGGAAATATCTTCCTTTAAAAACTGGAAAGAAGCTTTCTGAGAAACGGCTTTGTGTTCTCTTAATTCATCTCACAGCGTTACAGCTTTCCCCTCAAAAGCCTTTTGCTAAGCCTGTTCTTGTGGAATTTGCAAAGTAATATTTGGAAGCCCATAGAGGGCTAAGGTGAAAAAGGAAATCAATTCCGTTAAAAACTGGAAAGAACCTTTATGAGAAACGGCTTTGTGTTCTGTTAATTCATCTCAGAGAGTTACAGCTTTGCCCTCAAGAAGCCTTTCCCTAAGACTGTTCTTGTGGAATTTAAAAAGTGATATTTGGAAGCCCATGGAAGGCTAAGGTGAAAAAGGAAATATCCTAAGATAAAAACTGAAAAGAAGCTTTATGAGAAACTGCTTTGGGTTCTGTTAATTCATGTCACAGAGTTATAGCTTTCCTCTCAAGAAGCCTTTCACTAAGACTGTTGTGGAATTTGCAAAAGTGATATTCGGAAGCCCAGAGAGGGCTAAGGTGAAAAAGGAAATATCTTCTGTTAAAAACTGGAAAGAAGCTTTGTGAGAAACTGTTTTGTGTTCTGTTAATTCATCTCTCAGAGTTACAGCTTTCCCCTCAAGAGGCCTTTCTATAAAATTGTTCTTGTGGAATTTGCAAAATGATATTTGGAAGCCCTTAGAGGGCTATGGTGAAAAAGGAAATATCTTCAGTTAAAAACTGGAAAGAAGCTTTCTGAGAAACTGCTTTGTGTTCTGTTAATTCATCTCACAGAGCTACAACTTTCCCCTCAAGAAGCCTTTCGCTAAGACTGTTGTTGTGGAATTTGCAAAGTGATATTTGGAAGCCCAGAGAGGGCTATGGTGAAAAAGGAAATATCTTCATTTCAAAACTGGAAAGAAGCTTTCTGAGAAACTTCTTTGTGTTCTGTTAATTTATCTCACAGAGTTAAAGCTTTCCCCTCAAGAAGCCTTTCTCTAAGATTGTTCTTGTGGAATTTGCAAAGTGATATTTGGATGCCCACAGAGGGCTATGGTGAAAAAGAAAATCTCTTCCGTTAAAAACTGGAAAGAAGCTTTCTGAGAAACTCCTTTTTGTTCTGTTAATTCATCTCACAGAGTTACAGCTTTTCCCTCAAGAAACCTTTCGCTAAGACTGTTCTTGTGGAATTTGCAACGTGATATTTGGAACCCCATAGACGGCTATGGTGAAAAAGGAAATGTCTTCAGTTAACAAGTGGAAAGAAGCTTTTTGAGAAACTGCTTTGTGATCTGTCAATGCATCTCACATACTTACTGCTTTCACCTCAAGAAGCCTTTCGCTAAGACTGCTCTGGTGGAATTTAAAAAGTGATATTTGGAAGCCCATAGAGGGCGATGGTGAAAAAGGAAATATCTTCAGTTAAAAACTGCAAAGAAGCTTTCTGAGAAATGGCTTTGTGTTCTCTTAATTCATCTCACAGAATTACAGCTTTCCCCTCAAGAAGTCTTTCGCTAAGACTGATCTTGTGAAATTTCCAAAGTGATATTTGGAAGCCCAATGTGGGCTATGGTGACAAAGGAAATCTCTTCCGATAAAAACTGGAAAAAAAGCTTTCTGAGAAACGGCTTTGTGTTCTGTTAATTCATCTGAGAGAGTTATAGCTTTCCCCTCAAGAAGCCTTTGGCTAAGACTGTTCTTGTGGAATTGGCCAAGAGATATTTGGAAGCCCATAGAGGGCTATGATGAAAAAGTAAATATCTTCCGTTAAAAACTGGGAAGAAACATTCTGAGAAACTGCTATGTGTTCTGTTAGCTCATCACACAGAGTTACAGGTTTTCCCTCAAGAAGCCTTTCTCTATGACTTTTCTGGTGGAATTTGCAAAGTGATATTTGGAAGCCCAATGAGGGCTATGGTGAAGAAGGTAATGTCTTCCGTTAAAAACTGGAAAGAAGCATTCTGAGAAACGGCTTAGTTTTCTGTTAATTCATCTCACAGATTTACACCTTTCCCCTCAAGAAGCCTTTAGCTAAGACTGTTCTTGTGGAATTTTCAAGGTGATATTTGGAAGCCGATAGAGGGCTAGGGTGAAAAAGGAAATATCTTCAGTTAAAAAGTGGAAAGAAGCTTTCTGAGAAACTGCGTTGTGTTCTGTTAATTCATCTCACCGATTTACAGCTTTTCCCTCAAGAAGCATTTCGCTAAGACGTTTCTTGTGGAATTTACAAAGTGATATTTGGAAGCCCGTAGAGGGTTAAGGTGAAAAAGAAAATATCTTAAGTTAAAAACTGGAAATAAGCTTTCTGAGAACCTGTTTTGTGTTCTGTTAATTCATTTCACAGAGTTATAGCTTTGCTCTCAAGAAGCCTTTCGCTAATACTGTTATTGTGGAATTTGCAAAGTGATATTAGGAAGCCAAGAGAGGGCTATGCTGAAAAAGGAAATATCTTCCGTTAAAAACTGGAAAGAAGCTTTCTGAGAAACGGCTTGGTGTTCTGTTAATTCATCTCAGAGAGTTACAGCTTTCCCCTCAAGTAGCCTTTCACTAAGACTGTTCTTGTGGAATTTTAAAAGTGATATATGGATGCCCATAGAGAGCTGTGGTGAAAAAGAAAATATCCTAAGATGAAAGCTGAAAAGAAGGTTTTTGAGAAACTGCTTTGTGTTCTGTTAATTCATCTCACTGAGTTACAGCTTTCCCTTCAAGTAGCCTTTCACTAAGACTGTTTTTGTGGAATTTGCAAAGTGATATTCGGAAGCCCCTAGAGGGCTATGGTTGAAAAGGATATATCTTCATTTAAAAACTGGAAAGAAGCTTTCTGAAAAACGGCTTTGTGTTCTCATAATTCATCTCACAGAGTAACAGCTTTCCCTTCAAGAAGCCTTTCGCTAAGACTGTTCTTGTGGAATTTGGAAAGTGATATTTGGAAGCGCGTAGAGGGCTATGGTGAAAAAGGAAATATCTTCAGTTAAAAAGTGGAAAGACGCTTTCTGAGAAACTGCTTTGTGTTCTGTTAATTCATCTCACAAAGTTACAGCTCTCCCCTCAAGAAGCCTTTCGCTAAGACTGTTCTACTGTAATTAGCAAACTGATATTTGGAAGCCCATAGAGGGCTAAAGTGAAAAAGGAAATATCTTCTGTTAAAAACTGGAAATAAGCTTTCTGAGAAACTGCTTTGTGTTCTGTCAATTTATCTCACAGAGTTACAACTTTCACCTCAAGAAGTCTTTCGCTAGGACTGTTCTTGTGGAATTTGCAAAGTGATATTTGTAAGCCTAAAGAGGGATATTGTGAAAAAGGAATTATCATCAGTTAAAAACTGGAAAGAAGCTTTCTGAGAAACGGCTTTGTGTTCTGTTAATTCATCTCACAGAGTTAAGGCTTTATCCTCAAGAAGCCTTTTGCTAAGACTGTTCTTGTGGAATTTTCAAAGTGATATTTGGAAGCCTATAGAGGTCTATGCTGAAAAAGGTGATATCTTAATTTAAAAACCGGAAAGAAGCTTTCTGAGAAACTGTTTTGTGTTCTGTTAATTCATCTAAAAGAGTTACAGCTTTCCCCTGGAGAAGCCTTTCGCTAAGACTGTTCTTGTGGAATTTAAAAAGTGATATTTGGAAGCCCATAGGGTGCTGTGGTGAAAAAGGAAATATACTTAGATAAATACTGAAAAGAAGCTTTTGGGAAAACTGCTTTGTGTTCTGTTAATTCAACTCACAGAGACACAGCTTTCCCCTCAAGAAACCTTTCGCTAAGACTCTTCTTGCGAAATTTACACAGTGAGATTTGGAAGCCCATAGAGGTCTATGGTGATATAGGAAATATATTTATTTAAAAACTGGAAAGAATCCTTCTGAGAAACTGCTTTGTGTTCTGTTAATTCATTTCACAGAGTTACAGCTTTCCCCTCAAGAAGAGTTTCGATAAGACTGTTCTTGTGGAATTTTCAAAGAGATATTTGGAAGCCCACAGAGGGCTATGCTGAAAAAGAAAATCTCTTTCGTTAAAAACTGGAAATAACCTTTCCGGGAAACTGCTTTGTGTTCTGTTAATTCATCTCACACAGTTACAGCTTTGTCCTCAAGAAGTCTTTCACTAAGACTGTTCTTTTGGAATTTGCAAGGTGATATTTGGAAGCCCTTAGAGGGATATGGTTAAAAAGGAAATATCTTCAGCTAAAAACTTGAAAGAAGTTTTCTGAGAAACGGCTTTGTGTTCTCTTAATTCATCTCACAGAGTTACAGCTTTCCCCTCAAGAAGCCTTTCGCTAAAACTGTTCTTGTTTAATTTGCAAAGTGATGTTCGGAATTCTATAGAGGGCTATTGTGAAAAACTAATTATCTTCATTTAAAAACTTGAAAGAAGTATTCTGAGAAACTTCTTTGTGTTCTGTAATTCATCTCACAGAGTTACAGATTTCCCCTCAAGAAGCCCTTCGCTAAGACTGTTTTGTGGAATTTGCAAAGTGATATTTGGAAGCCCATAGAGGGCTATGGTGAAAAAGTGAATCTCTTCCATTAGAAAATGGAAAGAAGCTGTCTGAGAAACGGCTTTGTGTTCTGTTAATTCATCTCAGAGAGTTAAAGCTTTACCCTCAAGTAGCCTTTCGCTAAGTATGTTCTTGTAGAATTTTCAAAGTGACCAGACCAGCCCAGACTGCCTAAATCTAGGCCACAAACCAGTTTTGACCAGCTCAAAACAGACCAGAAGTCTAAAACCAGATCAGAACATCTCAAACAGGTTTTGACCGGCTCATAGCGGTTTTTACCGGCTCAAACCAGACCAGACCAGTTCAATCCGGTTTTGAACGGTTCAATCCGGTTTTGAACGGCTCGTGTCGGTTTTGACCGGCTAAAACTGGTTTTGACCGGATGAGACCGGATAAACCGAATCAGACCTGCCCAGAACGGCTAAAATAAGATCAAACCAGACTAGACTGGCCCAGACCGCCTTAAACTGGGCCACAAACCGGTTTTGACAGGTTCAATGCAGACCAGACAGGCTCATACCGGTTTTGACCGACCTGAGCCGGTTTTGACCGACTGAAACCAGACCAGACGGGCTCAAACCGGTTTTGACCTGCTCAAACCACAGCAGACCGGCTGAAACCTGTTTTGACCGGCTAACACCGATTTTGACCAAATGAGACCGGATCAACCGAATCAGACCGGCCCAGACCGCCTACAATCGGATCAAACCGTAGCAGACTGGCCCAGACCGCCTAAAACTGGGCCAAAAACTTGTTTTGACCGGTTCAAACCAGTCCAGACCGGCTCAAACAATACCAGACCGGCTCAAGCAAGACCAGACCGGCTCAAAGCGGTTTTGACCAGATGAGATCGGATCAAACCAGACCAGACCGGCTCAGACAGGCTCGAATCGGTTTTGACAGGCTTTATCCAGACCAGAGTGGTTCAAACCGGTTTTGACTGGCTCAATCCGGTTTTGACCAGCTCAAACCAGTTTTCACCAGATCAAACCACACCAGACCAGCTCAAACCGGTTTTGACCGGCTCAAACCCGTTTTGACCGGATGAGACTGGATCACACCGGATCAGAACGGCCCAGACCGGCTAAAATCTGATCAAACCGTACCAGACTGGCCCAGACCGCCTAAAACCGGCCAAAACTGGCTCGAACCATGTTGACTGGCTCAAACCAGACCAGACGGGCTCAAACCAGACCAGACGGGCTCAAACCGGTTTTGACCTCCTCAAACCACACCAGACCGGCTCAAACCCGTTTTGACCGGCTCAAAGCGATTTTCACCGGATCACACCAGACTCGACTGGCCCAGACTAGCTGAAAACGGACCAAACCGGACCAGACCGGCTCAGCCCGGCTACAACCGGGCGACAAACCGGTTTTGACTGGCTCAAACCCGACCAGACGGGCTGAAAGCGGTTTTGACCAGATGAGACCGGATCAAACAGGACCAGACCGGCTCAAACCAGATCAAATCGGACTCGACCGGCCCAGACCAGCTGAAACCGGATCAGACCGGACCAGACCGGCCCAGACCGGCTATAACCAGGCCAAACCGTCTCAAACCGATTTTATCCAGTCCAAACGAGACCAGACCGGCTGAAACGGGTTTTGACCAGATGAGACCAGATCAAACCCGAGCAGACCGGCCCAAACCGCATCAAACTGGACCAGACCGGCCCAGACCGGCTAAAACCAGACCAAACCGGCTCAAACAGGTTTCGACCGCCTCAAACCAGACCAGACCAGCTCAAACTGGTTTTGACCGGATGAGACCGGATCAAACCGGACCAGACCGGCTCAAGCCGCATCAAACCGGAAAAGACCGGCCCAGACCGGCTAAAACCGGGCCAGACCGGCTCAAACCGGTTTTCACTGGCTCAATCCAGTTTTGACCCGCTCAAACCGGTTTTCATCGGCTAAAACCGGATTTCACCAGCTCAAACCGGTTTTGACCTGATTAGACCGTACTAAACCGGATCAGACCGGCTCAGACAGGCTCGAATCGCTTTTGACTGTCTTCAACCAGATCAAACCGGCTCAAACCGGTTTTAACAGGCTCAAACCAGTTTTGACCGGCTCAAACCATACCAGACCGGCTCAAACCAGACCAGACCAGGTCAAACCGGTTTTGACCGGCTCAAACCGGTTTTGACCTCCTCAAACCACACCAGACCGGATGAAACCGGTTTTGACCGGCTAAAACCGGATATGACCGGATGAGATTGGATCAAATCGAATCAGACCGGCCCAGACCAGCTAAATTCGGATCAAACCGGACCAGACCGGCCCAGACTGCATAAAACTGGGCCACAAACTGGTTTTGACCGGTTCAAACCAGACGAGACCGGCTCAAACCGGTTTTGACCGATGTGAGCCGGTTTTGACGGGCTCAAATCAGACCAGACCGGCTCAAACCAGAGCAGACCCGCTCAAACTGGTTTTGACAGGCTCAAAGCAGACCAGATTGGCACAAACCGGTTTTGAACGGAGGAGACAGTATAAAACCACAGCAGAACGGCACAAACAGGTTTTGACCAGCTCAAACCAGAAAAGACCGGTTCAATCTGGTTTTGACCAGCTCAAACCGCTTTTGAATGGCTCGAACCGGTTTTGACCAGCTCAAACCGGTTTTGACTGGCTCAAACCACACCAGACCGGCTCAAACCCGTTTTGACCGGCTCAAAGCGGTTTTCACCGGATCACACCAGACTCGACTGGCCCAGACTAGCTGAAAACGGTCCAAACCGGACCAGACCGGCTCAGCCCGGCTACAACCGGGCGACAAACCGGTTTTGACTGGCTCAAACCAGACCAGACCGGCTGAAAGCGGTTTTGACCGGATGAGACCGGATCAAACAGGACCAGACCGGCTCAAACCAGATCAAACCGGACTCGACTCGCCCAGACCAGCTGAAACCGGATCAGACCGGACCAGACCGGCCCAGACCGGCTATAAACAGGCCAAACCGTCTCAAACCGATTTTATCCAGTCCAAACGAGACCAGACCGGCTGAAACGGGTTTTGACCAGATGAGACCGGATCAAACCCGACCAGACCAGCCCAAACCGCATCAAACTGGACCAGACCGGCCCAGACCGGCTAAAACCAGACCAAACCGGCTCAAACAGGTTTCGACCGTCTCAAACAAGACCAGACCGGCTCAAACTGGTTTTGACCGGATGAGACCGAATCAAACCGGACCAGACCGGCTCAAGCCACATCAAACCGGAAAAGACCGGCCCAGACCGGCTAAAACCGGGCCAGACCGGCTCAAACCGGTTTTCACTGGCTCAATCCAGTTTTGACCCGCTCAAACCGGTTTTCATCGGCTAAATCCGGATTTCACCAGCTCAAACCGGTTTTGACCTGATTAGACCGTACTAAACCGGATCAGACCAGCTCAGACAGGCTCGAATCGCTTTTGACTGTCTTCAACACGATCAAACCGGCTCAAACCGGTTTTAACGGGCTCGAACCAGTTTTGACCGGCTCAAACCATACCAGACCGGCTCAAACCAGACCAGACCAGGTCAAACCGGTTTTGACCGGCTCAAACCGGTTTTGACCTCCTCAAACCACACCAGACCGGATGAAACCGGTTTTGACCGGCTAAAACCGGATATGACCAGATGTGATTGGATCAAATCGAATCAGACCGGCCCAGACCAGCTAAATTTGGATCAAACCGGACCAGACCGGCCCAGACTGCATAAAACTGGGCCACAAACTGGTTTTGACCGGTTCAAACCAGACGAGACCGGCTC
This sequence comes from Chlorocebus sabaeus, assembly GCF_047675955.1. Lineage (NCBI taxonomy): Eukaryota > Metazoa > Chordata > Mammalia > Primates > Cercopithecidae > Chlorocebus > Chlorocebus sabaeus. The sequence goes on along the minus strand of NW_027327800.1, from coordinate 6,165 downwards.
AAACCGGTTTTGACCGACGTGAGCCGGTTTTGACCGGCTCAAATCAGACCAGACCGGCTCAAACCAGAGCAGACCCGCTCAAACTGGTTTTGACAGGCTCAAAGCAGACCAGATTGGCACAAACCGGTTTTGAACGGAGGAGACAGTATAAAACCACAGCAGAACGGCACAAACAGGTTTTGACCAGCTCAAACCAGAAAAGACCGGTTCAATCTGGTTTTGACCAGCTCAAACCGCTTTTGAATGGCTCGAACCGGTTTTGACCGGCTCAAATCGGTTTTGACTGGCTCAAACCACACCAGACCGGCTCAAACAGGTTTTGACCGGCTGAAACCGATTTTGACTGGATGAGACCGTATCAAACCGGACCAGACGGGTCCAGACCGGCTAAAACCGGATCAAACCGGACCAGACCGGCCCAGACCGCCTAAAACTGGGCCAAACCTGTTCAAACCTATTTTGACCGGCTCAAACCAGACCAGACCGGCTCAAAACGCTTTTGACCAGCTCTAACCAGACCAGGCGCCTCAAACCGGTTTTGACCAGTTCAAACCACACCAGACCGGCTCAAATCGGTTTTGACCAGCTGAAACCGATTTTGACCATATGAGACAGGATCAAACCGGACCAGACGGGCCCAGACCACCTAAAACCTTATCAAACCGGACCAGAACGGCCCAGACCACCTAAAACCGGTGCAAACTGGCTCAAACCTATTTTGACCGGCTCAAACCAGACCAGACCCGCACAAACCGGTTTTGACTGGCTCAAACCAGACCAGACCGGTTCAAACCGGTTTTGACCGGCTGAAACCGGTTTTGACCTGCTCAAACCACAACAGACCGGCTGAAACCGGTTTTTGACTGGATGAGACCGGATCAAACCGAATCAGACTGGCCCGGACCGGCTAACATCGGATCAAACCGGAACAGACCAGCCCAGACCGCCTAAAACTGGGCCACAAACCGGTTTTGACGGGTTCAAACCAGACCAGAACGGCTCAAACCACACCAGACCGGTTCAAACCGGTTTTGACCGGCTCAAAACGGTTTTGACCGGCTCAAACCAGACCAGACCGGCTCAAACCAGACCAGACCGGCTCAAACTGGTTTTGACCAGATCAAACTGCATTCGACCAGCCGAGACCAGCTGAAACCAGATCAAACCGGACCAGACCGGCTCAAATCGGTTTTGACCGGTTTAGACCGGATCAAACCAGACCAGACCTTCTCAAACCGGATCATACCAGACCAGACCAGCACAAACCAGCTCACACCGGTGCAAACTGAACCAGACCGGCCCAGACAGGCTAAAACAGGGCCAAACCGGATCAATCAGGTTTTGACCGGCTCAAACCAGACCAGACAGGCTCAAACCAGACCACAGTGGCTCAAACCGGTTTTGACCGGCTCAAAACAGAAGAGATTGTCTCAAACCGGGTTTTACCGGATGAGACAGGATAAAATCAGACCAGACCGGCTCAAACCGGATGAAGCGGCACCAGACCGGCCCAGAACAGCTGAAGCCGGATCAAACCGGACCAGACAGGCCCAGACCGACTGACACCGGATCAAACCAGACCAGACCGGCCCAGACCGGCTAAAACTGGGCCACAAACCGGTTTTGACCGGCTCAAACCAGACCAGACCGGCTCAAACCGGTTTGACTTGCCTGAGATGGTTTTGACCGGCTCAAATCAGACCAGACCGGCTCAAACCACACCAGACCGGCACAAAGCACTTTTGACCGGATGACACAGATCAAACCGGACAAGGCCGGCTCACACCAGATCAAACAGGACCAGACAGGCCCAGACCGGCTGAAACCGGATCAAACCGGACCAGACCGGCCCAGACCGCCTAAAACTGGGCCACAAACCGGTTTTAACCCTTTCAAACCACACCAGACTGGCTCAAAATGGTTTCAACCGACCTGAGCTGGTTTTGACCGGCTCAAACCAGACCAGACTGGCTCAAACCAGACCAGACCACCTCAAACCGGTTTTGACCAGAAAAAGCGGTTTTGAGAAGATCAAACCGGACCAGACCGGCCCAGACCGACTAAAACCGGGCCAGACCGGCTCAAACCAGTTTTGACCGGCTCAAACCAGACCAGACCAGTTCAAACCAGTTTTGACTGGCTCAATCCGGTTTTCACCAGCTCAAACCGGTTTTGACCACCTCAAACCACTCCAGACCGGCTAAAACCAGTTTTCAAAGGCTCAAACCGGTTTTGACCTGATTAGACCGGACTAAACTGGACCAGACCGGCTCAGACAGGCTCAAATCGGTTTTGACTGGCTTCAACCAGAACAAACCGGTTCAAACCGGTTTTCACCGGCTCGAACCGGTTTTGACCGGCTCAAACCAGACCAGACCGGCTCAAACCAGACCAGACCGGCTCGAACCTGTTTTGACCGGCTCAAACCAGACCTGACCGGCTCAAACCGGTTTTGACCAGATTAGACCAGATCAAACCAAACCAGACCTTCCCAAACCGGATCATACCAAACCAGACGAGCACAAACCAGCTCAAAACCGTCTCAAACAGAACCAGACCGGCACAGACAGGCTAAAACCAGGCCAAACTGGCTCAATCAGGTTTTGACCAGATAAAACCAGACCAGACTGGTTCAAACCAGACCAGACTGGATCAAACCGGTTTTGACCGGCTCAAAGCAGACCAGACCGGCTCAAACCGGTTTTGACCGGATGAGACAGGATAAAACCGGACCAGACCGGCTCAAACCGGATGAAACCACACCAGACCGGCCCAGAAGAGCTGAAGCCGGAGCAAACCGGACCAGACCGGGACAGACCAGCTATAACCAGGCCACAAACCGGTTTTGACTGGCTCAAACTAGACCAGACCGGCTCAAACCGGTTTTGACTGGCCTGAGATGGTTTTTACCGGCTCAAACCAGACCGGACCGGCTCAAAACGAACCAGACCGGCTCAAACCAGCTTTAACCAGATGACACCGGATCAAACCGGACCAGACCGGCTCACACCGCATCAAACCGGACCAGAAAGGTCCAGACCAGCTGAAACCGGATCAAAGTGGACCAGATCGGCCCAGACCGGCTAAAGCCGTGCCAGACGGGCTCAAACCGGTTTTCGCCGGCTCAAACAAGACCAGACCGGTTCAAACCCGTTTTGACTGGCTCAATCCAGTTTTGACCGGCTCAAACCGGTTTTACCCGGCTCAAACCACTCCAGACCGGCTAAAACCGGTTTTCTTCACCGGCTCAAACCGGTTTTGACCTGATTAGACCAGATAAAACCGGACCAGACTCTCTGAGACAGGCTCGAATCGGTTTTGACTGGCTTCAAACAGACCAAACCGGCTCAAACCTGTTTTGACGGGCTCAAACCAAACCAGACGGGCTGAAACCGGTTTTGACGGGCTAAAAACCGGTTTTGACCAGATGAGACCGGATCAAACCGAATCAGACCGGCCCAGACTGGCTACAATCGGATCAAACCGGAACACAGCGGCCCGGACGGCCTAAAACTGGGCCACAAAACCGGTTTTGACCGGTTACAACCAGACCAGACCGACTCAAACCGGTTTTGACTGACCTGAGCTGGTTTTGACCGGCTCAAACCACACCAGAACCGCTAAAACCTGACCAGACCGGCTCAAAACGGTTTTCACCGGCTGAAAACAGTTTTGACCAGATCACACCGGACTTGACCGGCCCAGACCAGCTGAAACCGGATCAAACCGGACCAGACTGGTTCAGACCAGCTAAAACCGGGCCACAAACCGGTTTTGACCGGCTGAAACCAGACCAGACCGGCTAAAACCGGTTTTGACCGGATGAGATCGGATCAAACCGGACTCGACTGGCTCAAACCAGATCAATCCGTACTCGACCGGACCCAGACAAGCGGAAACCAGAACAAACCGGACCAGACCGGCTCAAACCGGTTTTGACTGGCTCAAACCAGACCAGACCGGCTCAAACCGGACCAGAACGGCTCAAACCGGTTTTGACCGGATGACACCGGATCAAACCAGACCAGTCCGGTTCACAACCGTATGAAACCGGACCAGACAGGCCCAGACCGGCTGAAACCTGATCAAACTGGTCCAGACCGGCCCAGACCTGCTTAAACCAGGCCAGACCGGCTCAAAGCCCTCCAGACCGGCTAAAACCGGTTTTCACTGGCTCAAACCGGTTTTGACCTGATTAGACCAGATGAAACCGGACCAGACCGGCTCAGACATGCTCGAATCTGTTTTGACTGACTCAAACCCCTCCAGACCGGCTAAAACCGGTTTTCACTGGCTCAAACCAGTTTTGACCTGATTAGACCGGATGAAACCAGACCAGACCGGCTCAGACATGCTCGAATCTGTTTTGACTGGCTTCAACCAGACCGCACTGACTCAAACCGGTTTTCACCGGCTCGAACCGGTTTTGACTGGCTCAAACTAGACCAGAGCGGCTCAAACCAGACCAGACCGGCTCAAACCCGTTTTCAGAGGCTCAAAACCGGTTTTCACCTGCTCAAACCACACCAGAACGGCTCAAACCGGTTTTGACCGGCTAAAACCCATTTTGAACGGATGAGACCAGATCAAACCGAATCAGAACGGCCCAGACAGGCTAAAACCGGATCAAACCGGACCAGACGTTCTCAAAATCGGATCATACCAGACCAGACCAGCACCAACGGGCTGAAACCGGCTCAAACCGAACCAGACCTGCCCAGACAGGCTAAAACAGGGCCAAACTGGCACAATCAGGTTTTGACTAGCTCAAACCAGAACAGACCGGCTCAAACTGGTTTTGACCGGCTCATACCAGACCAGACAGGCTCAAAATGGATGAAACCGGACCAGTCCGGCCCAGACACCCTAAAACCATGATAAACCAGCTCAAACTTATTTTGACTGGCTCAAACCAGTCCAGATCGGCTCGAACATGTTTTGACCGGCTAAAACCAGACCAGACCAGATCAAACCGGTTTTGGCAGGATTAGACCGGATCAAACCGGACCAGACCTTCCCAAACCGGATCATACCAGACCAGACCAGCACAAACCGACTCAAACCCACTCAAACCGAACCAGACTGGCCCAGACCGGCTAAAACCTGGCCACAAACCAGTTTTGACAGGCTCAAACAGGACCAGACCGGCTCAAACTGGTTTTGACTGGGCTGAGCTGGTTTTGACTGGCTCAAACCAGACCAGACCAGCTCAAACCGGACCAGAACATCTCAAATCGGTTTTGACCAGATGACACCAGAACAAACCTGACCAGACTGGCTCACACTGGGTCAAAGCGAACCAGAGAGGCCCAGACCAACTGAAACTGGATCAAACAGGACCAGACCGGCCCAGAACGGCTAAAACAGGGCCGGACTGGCTCAAACCGGTTTTGACCGGCTCAAACCAGACCAGACTGGTTCAAACCGGTTTTGACAGGCTCAATCCGCTTTTCACCGTCTCAAACAAGTTTTGACCGTCACAAACCACTCCAGACCGGCTTAAACCGGTTTTCACCGGCTCAAACCGATTTTGACCTGATTAGACCGGATCAAACCAGACCAGACCGGCTCAGACAGGCTCGAACCGGTTTTGACTGGCTTCAACCAGACCAAACCGATTCAAACCGGTTTTGACCGGCTCGAACCAGTTTTGACCGGCTCAAACCAGACCAGACCGGCTCAAACCAGACGAGACCGGCTCAAACCGGTTTTGACCTGCTCAAACCACACCAGAAAGGCTGAAACCGGTTTTGACCAGATGAGACCGGATCAAAACCAAATCAGAGCTGCCCAGACCGGCTGAAACCGGATCAAACCAGACCAGACCGGCCCAGACCGGCTAAAACCGGGCCACAAACCGGTTTTGACCAGCTCAAACCAGACCAGACCGGCTCAAACTGGTTTTGACCGTTTGAAACCAGACCAGACCGGATCAAACCGGAGCAGACCGGCTCAAACCGGTTTTGACTGGATGACACCGGATCAATCCGGACAAGACCGGGTCACACCCGGATCAAACCAGACCAGACAGGCCCAGAAAGGCTGAAACCGGATCAAACCGAACCGGACCGGACCAGACCGGCTAAAACCAGGCCAGACTGGCTCAAACCGGTTTTGACCGGCTCAATCCAGACCGGACCAGTTCAAACCGGTTTTCGACTGGCT